>NC_080174.1:34696579-34996579 GCF_950295315.1 Erinaceus europaeus
CAGAGGGTTAAGGATACATGGTTGGTGTAAAGCACAAGGACCAACCAGCTTAAGGATCCCAGTACGAGCCCCCAGCTCTTCGCCTGCAGGGGGTCACTTCACAAGCGGTGAAGCAGGTCTGTAGGTGTTTTTCCTCCTGTCTTCCCCTCCTCGATTTCTCTCCTATCCAACAACAAAAACAGCTATGACAACAATAACAATAACAACTACAACAAGCGCAATAACAAGGGCAGCACAATGGGGAAAATGGCCTCCAGGAGTAGGGGATTTGTAGTTCAGGCACCAAACCCCAGCAATAACCCTGGAGGCAAAAAAATAGTAATAATACTATAATGGGGCTGTCTGGTGGCACATTAGGTTTGGGTCATTTTTTATTATTATTCATTTAATAATGAATAATATTATTATTCATTTAATAATGATCAACAAGATCATAGAATAAGAGGGGTAAAGTTCCACCCAATTCCCAGCACCAGAGTTCTGTATCCCATCCCCTTCATTGGAAAATTTTTTTTTATTTCTTTATTGGGGAATTAATGTTTTATATTCAACAGTAAATACAATAGTTTGTACATGCATAACATTCCCCAGTTTCCTATATAACAATACCCCACTAGGTCCTCTGTCATCCTGCTTGGACCTGTATTCTCCCCACCCACCCACCTCCAACCCATAGTCTTTTACTTTGGTGAGATATGCCAATTCCATTTCAGGTTCTACTTGTGTTTTTTTTTCTTCTGATCTTGTTTTTCAACTTCTGCCTGAGAGTGAGATCATCCCATATTCATCGTTCTGTTTCTGATTTATTTCACTCAACATGAATTTATCAAGGTCCATCCAATCAGCTGAAAATGGTGAAGTCACCATTTTTTACAGCTGAGTAGTATCCATTGTGTATATATACCAGAACTTGCTCAGCCACTCGCCACTCATCTGTTGTTGGACACCTGGGTTGCTTCCAGGTTTTGGCTATTACAAATTGTGCTGCTAACAACATATGTACACACAGATCTTTTGGGATGGATGTGTTGGGTTCCTTAGGATATATCCCCAGGAGAGGAATTGCAGGATCATAGGGTAGGTCCATTTCTAGCCTTCTGAGAGTTTTCCAGACTGTTGTCCACAGAGGCTGGACCAATTTACATTCCCATCAGCAGTGTAGGAGGGTTCCTTTGACCCCACACCCTCTCCAGCATTTGCTGCTGTTACCTTTTCTGATGTATGACATTCTCACAGGAGTGAAGTGGTATCTCATTGTTGTCTTTATTTGCATTTCTCTGACAATCAGAGACTTGGAGCATTTTTTCATGTGTTTCTCAGCCTTTTGGATCTCTTCTGTGGTGAATATTCTGTCCATGTCCTCCCCCCATTTTTGGATGGGGCTATTTGTTGTCTTGTTATTGAGTTTTGCAAGCTCTTTATATATGTTGGTTATTAAACTCTTGTCTGATATATGTAAAGATCTTCTCCCATTCTGTGAGGGGTCTCTTGGTTTGGGTAGTGAAGAAGCTTTTTAATTTGATGTAGTCCCATAGGTTTATACTTGCCTGAGTCTTCTTTGTAATTGGATTCATTTCATTGAAGATGTCTTTAAAATGTAAGCGGAAAAGAGTTCTTCCAATATTTTCCTCTAAGTATCTGATAGTTCCTGGTCTAACATCCAAGTCCTTGATCCACTTGGAATTTACTTTTGTATTTGGTGAAATACAGTGGTTCAGTTTCATTCTTCTGCATGTTTCAACCCATTGTTTCCAACACCATTTGTTGAAGAGACTCTGCTTTCCCCATGTAGTAGTCTGGGCACCTTTGTCAAAGATTAGATGTCCATAGGTGTGGGGGCTCACTTCTGGGCTCTCAATTCTGTTCCATTGGTCAGTGTGTCTACTCATGTTCCAGTACCAAGCAGTTTTGATGGCAATGGCCCTATAATACAATTTGAGATGTGGTAATGTGATGCCTCCAGTTCTGTTCTTTTTTTCTCAAGATTTTTTTGGCAATTCTAGGTCTTTTCTGGTTCCAGATAAACATTTGTAGCATTTGTTCTATTCTCTTAAAAATTGTCGTTGGGATCCTGATGAGGATAGCATTAAATTTGTACATGGCTCTGGGTAGTATATTCATTTTGATGATGTTAATTCTTCCAACCCATGAACATGGAATATCTTTCCACTACTGTATGTCATTTTCAATTTCCTTGAGTAGTGACTCATAATTTTCATGATACAAGTCTTTCACTTCTTTGGTTAGGTTTATTCCTAGATATTTTATTGTTTTTGTTGCTATAACAGAAGGAATTGATTTCTGGATTTCAAAGTATTCAAACTTAGTGTTTGCATAGAGGAATGCCACTGATTTTGAATATTAATTTTGTAGCCTGACACCTTACTATATTTCCTGATGATTTCCAGAAGCTTCTTGCTGGATTCCTTAATTTTCTCTGTGTATACTATCATTTCATCTGCAAATAAGGAGAGTTTGACATCTTCTCTTCCAATCTGTATCCCTTTAATTCCTTGCTCCTGCCTGATTGCTATGGAAAAAACTTCCAACACTATGTTGAAAAGTAATGGTGATAGTGGGCAGCCCTGTCTAGTACCTGATTTGAATGGAAATGCTTCCAGTTTTTCACCATTGAGTATGATGGTGGCTGTAGGTTTGCTATATATAGACTCCACGATCTTCAGGAATTTTCCACCTATTCCCATTTTTTGTAGCATTTTGATCATAAAGGGATGTTGGATTTTGTGAAAGGCTTTCTCTGCATCAATTGATATGACCATGTGGTTTTTGGTCTTGCTTTTGTTGATTTGGTGGATCACATTGATTGATTTATGTATATTAAACCAACCTTGCATGCCTGGGATAAACCCCACTTGATCATGATGAATAATCTTTTTAATAGACTGCTGTATCCAGTTGGCTAGAATTTTGTTCAGTATTTTACCATCTACGTTCATCAGAGATATTGGTCTGTAGTTTTCTTTTTTGGTTGTGTCCCTGTTTGCATTTGGTATCAGAGTGATGTTGGCTTCATAGAAGCTGGCAGGGAGTACTCCAGTGTCTTCAATCTTCTGGAAGACTTTTAAAAGTAGAGGTATTAGTTCTTCTTTGAAGGTTTTGTAGAATTCATTTGTAAAACCATCTGGTCCAGGACTTTTATTTTTGGGAAGATTTTTGATAACTGTTTCAATTTCATTAGCTGTGATGGGCCTGTTCATGTTAGCCACTTCCTCTTTATTTAGTTTTGGAAGTTGGTAGGTATCTAGGAAATTGTCCATTTCTTCCAGGTTCTCTAGCTTGGTGTCATATAGTTGTTCATAGAAGCCTAGCATGATATGTTGAATTCTGCGCTGTCTGTTGTGATATCTCCTCTTTCATTTAGTATCTGATTTATTTGGGTCTTCTCCCTTTTTTGTTTTGTGAGTCTGGCTAAAGGTTTGTCAATTTTGTTCACTCTTTCGAAGAACCAACATTTACTTTTGTTGATCTTTTGTATGGTTTTCTTTTTTCTATGTTATTTATTTCTGCCCTAACTTTAGTTATCTCTGTCCTTCTGGTTGCTTTAGGGTTCCTTTTTTCTTCTTCTTCTAGATCTTTAAGATGTGCAATCAGGCTGTTTATTTGTGCTTTTCCTTGTTTCCTAATGTGTGCTTGTATAGCTATGAACTTCCCTCTTAGTACTGCCTTAGCTGTGTCCCAAAAATTTTGATAGCTTGTGTCTTAGTTTTCATTGAACTCTTGAAACATTTGATTTCTTCCTTTATTTCCTCTTTGACCAAGAAGTTGTTAAGAAGTGTACTGTTGAGCTTTCACATTTTGGGACTACTACTAGTCTTTTGTTCATTGTTAAGTGTTAGTTTAATTCCACTGTGGTCTGAGAAGATGGTTGGGATGATTTCAATGCTCTTGAATTTGCTGATGCTGTCTTTGTGGCCTAACATGTGGTCTATCCTTGAGAATGACCCATGTGGATTTTAGTAAAATATGTATTCCAGTTTCTTGTGATGAATGTTCCAACAGTTCTAGTTTATCTATCTCTTCATTTAGCTCCCTTATGTCTTTATTGATTTTATGTCAGCTGTGAAGCGGAGAAGAGAGAGAGAGGATATCTGAAGCAGAGAAGGAACACAATTCTTTATTCATGTGGACACCTCAGAGTTGGGTGAGAGCGCAGTGGTTCAGGCCACATGGAGCTAGCCAAAATGCCACCTCGCACAGATACCTTCCCTGTGTCTAATCAACAAAGTGAAAAGTGAGCAAGAGAGCAAGGGGCAGAAGAAGAATGCCTTATAGGGCAAAAACCAGGAGTGATGCTTGGGACGTGATTGGTTGGGGAAGGCACTCCAAGAATGTCCCAACTCTCACGGGAACTGGCAGTAGCCTGAGAGGACAACATGGCGGAATAGGCGCTCTGAGAATGTCCCAACTTTCACTGGAACTAGCAATAGCCTGAGGGGACAACATGGCAGATGTGACTGTATCTGCACAATTTTCCAGCATCTCCCCCTTTCCTTATATCTAATGGCCACAGTATAGGAAATTTAGAGTGAAGCAGGCTTAAGTGTTTTTAATGAATGCCATGCTCAGGTGGGAAGATGTAGGATGTTTTTGTGGGGGAGGGAAGACTTACATGGCATCCAACCTTATGAGATTTATGTGTCCCCCCTGTGCTCAACCCCTCTGTAGAGAGAGACACTTACCTGGAGGGACTCATCTCATAGGTCAAGCTCTGCCAGGCTCCACCATCTCCTCACAATATTTCTACATCTTTCCCTATCTTTCTATCTAGTCATCGCATTAAGATGGGTCAATGTCTGTAAAAGACTCCATCTGTGACAGAGGAATAGTAGTGTAGGGGTGAGCAGAAACCTTTGGGCATAAACCTGAATGATATAACAAAACAGGAAGGGAAAAGTAGGGGAGCAGTAAGAGGCCAGTGTGATGCCAAGGGAAGGCTGTTGGGCAAGGGGGTGTTTCCTGTCTCTGGGGGCATATCCTGCCTCTGGGGGCATCTCTTGCCTCTGGGGGCAAGGCCTAGTAATGAGGGGCGGGGGTTCTGCCTCTGGAGGCAGGACCTAGTAATAATGGAAGGGCATTTCCTGCCTCAAAGGACAGGACCTGCAGGCAGGAAGGCATGGCCTGCCAAGAAAAGGGGCTGTTTGGTGCTGTATAATCTCCAAGGCAACTGGCTGCAAAGTCCATGATCTATTGCAGATCAGTCTTTGAAAAACCAGCAGTGTGAAAAGAAGGACGCTGCTGTAAAATTGTGTAAAGTGTCCAAAGGGTATACCAGCAAGTCTGATAGAAGTCTCAGTCCAAAGTATGTGACTAGGGGAAGAAATGCCAGGGGATGAAATTCTGCACATATGTCTTGATGGAAGGTCATCCCCCTCCTTACTAGGTTCTTCCCACAGAGGCTGGAAACGCCCTTTGAGGCATGAAATGCCCCCAGAGGCAAGAGATGCCCCCAGAGGCAAGAAACACCCTTTCGACTACTAGGCATTACCCATTGTGGTAGGAAACACCCCTTCAGACCTCCCCTTGGCATCACACTGGTTTTTGCTGCTCTCCTACTTGTTCCTCCATGTCTTATACCAGTTCTTTTGAAAATGCCTGTATGATATAGGTTTCTGTTGACCCCACACTCCTGATACTATGGCCATTAGTTAAAAAGAAAGGGGGAAATGTTGGTATGCTTCTAAATTCTGCTTCTAAGACCCCTTCTAATGCATTGCTTGACATTGTAGTCTATTTACACAATCATTGTTTTCATTGTTTTTTTTTAATTTTTTTAATATTTATTTTATTTATTTATTCCCTTTTGTTGCCCTTGTTGTTTTATTGTTGTAGTTATTATTGTTGTTGGATAAGACAGAGAGAAATGGAGAGAGGAGGGGAAGACAGAGAGGAGGAGAGAAAGATAGACACCTGCAGACCTGCTTCACCGCCTGTGAAGGGACTCCCCTGCAGGTTGGGAGCCGGGGTTCGAACCGGGATCCTTCTGCCGGTCCTTGTGCTTTGCGCCACCTGCGCTTAACCCGCTGTGCTACAGCCCGACTCCCCCATTGTTTTCATTGTTTTAATCTCCACTGGTTCGTGTGCTATTTTCCTTCTTCCTACCCCCTATCCTATGTACTTCCTCTTCCTGATACTTCCACCTCAGGAGATATAAAAGACAGGACTTTCTAATGAAGACAGATTAGAAGAGATTAGATTGTTGAACTGCATCCCTGCTTGTCAATAAAGATTGAACTGCATTCCCAGCTCAGCCTGGTGATCTGTCTTCCACCCTTGAAGCTAGCCCAGCAAATGGTGCCATGAACAGGGACTGACAATTTTTTCTGCCTGGATGATCTGTCAAGTTGAGAGAGTGGGATGTTGAAGTCTCCTACACTGACTGTGTAGCTATTAATATATTGCTGTAGCTCTTTCAGTAGACATTTGATGTGTTTAGATGGCTTCTCATTGGGTGCATAGATGTTAATAATTGTTAAGTTCTATAACACCCAACCAAAAAGAGGTGTGTACTCCTATGTTCATAGCAGTACAATTCATAATAGCTAAAACCTGGAAGCAACCCAGGTGCCCAACAACAGATGAGTGGCTGAGAAAGCTGTGGTATATATACAGAATGGAATACTATGCAGCTATCAAAAACAATGAACCCACCTTCTCTGACACATCTTGGACATAGCTAGAAGGAATTATGTTAAGTGAACTAAGTCAGAAAGATAAAGATGAGTATGGGATGATCCCACTTATCAACAGAAGCTGACTAAGAAGATCTGAAAGGGAAACTAAAAGCAGCACCTGATCAAGTTGTAAGTAGGGCACCAAAGTAAAAACCCAGTGGTGAGGGGTAGACATGTAGCTTCCTGGGCCAGTGGGGGGTGGGAGTGGGCGGGAGGGATGGGTCACAGTCCTTTGGTGGTGGGAATGGTGTTTATGTACACTCCTAGCAAAATGTAGACATATAAATCAGTAGTTAATTAATATGAGAGGGGGAAATCAATTGTATGTCTCGAAGTTTCTCAAAAGACAAACTGAATCTTTTTAATATATAGGCTATGTATTTGATATGCGGACTCTCTCAAAAGCCTAGACCAAGTAGATTAGAAGCATCCAATAGCACAGCTATATACAAGATACTGGGTACTGTAGAGCAAACCATAACAAAGGGACTTTTCAAAGTTAACCCAATTAACAAATAATGTGATGATAATATTAACTATCGATTGTCTTTTTGAACCCTAAGACAGCAGGAACCTCACATCTTCACTATAGAGCCCCTACTTCCCCCAGTCCTGGAACCCTTGGATAGGGCCCACTTTCCCGTATGCATCTCCCAATCCAAACCAAATAATATTGCATCCGCCGATCACAACCTAACCAAAGCAATGATTGCCACCTCAACATGCTTCACCTCAGGCTATATCCAGAGACTTCACGTGTGGAATGACAACCCTTCAGCTTCATTACTCGGGTGAGACCTTTCCTTTTATAGTACACTCTAATTTCATCTCAGGTAGTTCACTTTCTAACAAAGTCCCATAACCTAGATATACACCAGTTTCTGTGAGAGAGAGCTTATGTGCACACGTATCCATAAACTACTGCAAAATATATACCTGAAAGCAGAAGTACACTAGAGTTTGCAGTGAGTACCTCCCTAACACTTCCTCTCCACTATTCCAAGCTTTGGGTCCATGATTGCTCAACAATTTGTTTGGCTTCATATGTTAACTCTCTTTTCAGTCACCAGGTTCCAGATGTCATCAGGATGCTGCCCAGGCTTTCCTGAATTGAAGACCCCACCAATGTGTCCTGGAGCTCAGCTTCCCCAGAGACACACCCTACTAGGCAAAGAGAGAGGCAGACTAGGAGTATGGACTGACCAGTCAATGCCCATGTTCAGTGGGGAAACAATTACAGAATCCAGACCTTCTACCTTCTGCAACCCTCAACGACCCTGGGTCCATGCTCCCAGAGGGCTAGAGAATGGGAAAGCTATCATGGGAGGGGGTGGGTTATGGGGATTGGGTGGTGGGAATTGTGTGGAGTTGTACCCCTCCTACCTTATGTTTTTGTTCATTAATACTTTCTTAAATAAAAAATTTAAAAAATAATTGTTAAGTTCTCTTGATTGACTGATGCTCTGAGCACTAAGTAGTGTCCATTCCTATCTTTTTAAATCTTATTTATTTTAAAGTCTATCATGTCAGATATGAGAATAGCTGTTCCTGCCCTTTTTTTGTGGGCCATTGGCTTGTATAATAGTTTTTCATCCTTTCACTTTAAGCCTGTGTTTGTCTTGTTGAGGTAGGTGGGTTTCCTGTAGACAACATAGTGTTGGGTTGTATTTTCTGATCCATCTTCCTACTCTGTGTCTTTTAAAAGGTGAATTCAGGTCATTGGCATTTATTGATATCAAATATTGAAGATATGTTAATGCCATTCTTGTAGAGTTTTAGAGTGTTCTTATATATGACCTATTTATGGTGGTCTGACGGTTTATAGAAGTCCTTTCAGAACTTTTTTCAGGGCAGGCTTGGTGATAGTTGATTCCTCCAACTGTTGCTTGTCTGAAAAGGTTTTGATGCCTCCATCTAGTCTGAATGATAGTCTAGCAGGATATAGTATTCTTGGTGGAAAGCCTTTCTCATTGAGCACTTGATAGATATTTTGCCATTCTCTTCCTGCCTGTAGTGTTTGTGTGGAGAAGTCTGCTGCTAATCTTATGGGTTTTCCTCTGTAGGTGACTCTTTGTTTTTCTCTTGCAGCCTTCAAGGTCCTTTCTTTATCCTTATTCCTTTCCATTCTAAGTATGATGTGTCTTGTTGTCTTTAAGTCTGGGTTAATTCTGTTTGGGACCCTCTGGGCTTCTTGGATCTTTATGTCTTTGATGTTGTCTAGACTAGAGAAGTTCTCAGCTGTTATGGCCTGAAGAATGCTTTCTTCCTCTCCCTCTCTTTCTTCCTCTGGTAAGCCAATAATGCGTACGGTGTTTCTTTTGAAGTCATCCCATAGGACTCTGTTGTTGTTTTCAGCATCTCTTAATCTCTTTTTGAGATCACTTACTTCTTTTTTAGTTGTCTCTAATTCGTCCTCGATCTTGGTAATTCTGTCTTCAACCTCATTGATTTTATTCTCTCTGCCTTCTACTGTTTTCTGGAGTTCATCTATTTTGTTACCCTGTTCTGATACTGTTTTAGCTTGTTTAGCTATTTGTGTTCTTAGCTTAGCTACTTCAGTTTTCAGCTCTCTAATAACCTTGAGATAATTAGTGTTTTCTTGTAGAATCTCATTTTTTGTTCCTGTATTTCTGATTACAATTCTTTCAAACTCTTTACTCACTCCTGTGATTATTTCCTTACCTAGTATTTGGATGTTGAGCTCATTATTTTGTTCTTCTTTCTTTGGGGAGCTTGTAGCTGGACTCTTGTCCTGGTTTGCTTCTCCACTTGTTGGTTTAACCATTTTATATATTATGCTATGAGTTCCCTCTCTCAGTACTTTTCAAATTACTGATCACTATTTCCTGTATTGACTTGTGTTTAAGTAAGGTAATTAAAGGGTACACAGTGGTGGATGTTAACAGTTGTTTCAATAGTATTTTAATCCCTGAGTTGAAGCTCAGTGGTTTAAAAGCCTTTTTTTCTTTTTCTTCCCTGTAGGCTATGGGAGCCTGAGGGCTTTTAAACTACAAGTAGGCTTCTTAGCTTAATCACTGACTCCTGATCAAGAGATAAAGCAGGGTGTGGCAGAGATACTCCAGTGGTTATGCAAAGAGACATTCACAGCACCACCGTTATGCCACCGAGGTGTAGGTCTTCTCCTGAGTTTTCTGGCTAGATCTCTGTCCCCTGGTGGCCCTCCCTGCTGCTGCTCCAGACTCTGAGGGCAGTAGCAATGGAGACCCAGAGTTGCACTTGGTGAGTCTCTGGAGAGTCTTCTCCTCCCCTCAGCTGTCCCCTTGTTGGTGGGACAGACTGGAGGTGATGTCTCAGCTGACAAACTGCCAGACTGTTACCAACCACTTAATCTCTCCCTAGAGGCTCTCTGTTAACAGCCACACGTGTTTACACTCACTGGTGACCTGGTGGGTTCCTGTAGTTGTTCCAGCCCTGTCTCATTTCAGTACCAGGTGGTCTCTTTTGGTATTCCTAGTTGATCTGGGAGAGGAGAGGAGAGGAGAGGAGAGGAGAGGAGAGGAGAGGAGAGGGGAGAAAGATATCTGCTGCTGCTTGTAGCCCCACCTCCCTGCTCGTAGCCCTGCCTCCGGAAACTTTTCTATTCTTTATCTCTATTCTTTCTATTCTTTATCTCTCTGAGATCATGTGCCCAGGATCATTATGGGGTGCAGAAGGTGCAAGGTCTGGTTTCTGTAATTGCTTCTCTGCAGGACATGGATGTTAATAGGTCAATCCATATTCCCAGTCTGTCATATTCCCTGTCTGTCTTCCCTAGTGGTGCAGGGGTCTGGGGAGGTGAGGGTTCCAGGGAACATTACTTTATGTTGGATTTCTGTGCTGTCTCTTGTAATATCGGCTATATACTTACAATCCTATTGAAAGCCTTCTCCCTTTTTTATTTATGAGACTGGCTAAAAGTTTTCAATTTTGTTACTCTTTTGAAGAACCAGCATTTAGTTTCATTGATCTTTTGTATGGTTCTCTTATTTTCATTTAATTTATTTCTGCCCTAATTTTAGTGACTTCAGTCCTTCTACTTGATTTATGATACTTTTGTTCATCTTATTCTAAGTCTTTAAGGTATGCAGTCAGGTTGAACTTGGGAATTTGGAGCCTCAGGGATGGGAGTCTATTTGCATAGCCATTATGCTATCTACCCCTATCTTTTTTCTTGTTTCCTAATGTACTTGTATGGCTATGAACTTCCGTCTCAGATTGCTACCTTAGCTGTGTCCCAATTACTTTGATATCTTGTGTTTTCATTTTCATTGAATTCTCAAAACGTTTTAATTTCTTCCTTAATTTCCTCTTTGACCCAGTAGTTAAGTAGTATACTATTGAGTTTCCATATTTTGGGATTTTTACTAATTTTTTGTTTGCTAAGTGTTAATTTAATTCCACTGTTGTCTGAGAAGATGCTTGGATGATTTCAATGCTTTGGAACTTATTGACACTGTCTTTGTGGCCTAACAAATAGTGTATCCTTGAGAATGCCTATGTGGACTTGAATAGAATGTGTATTCCAGATTCATAGGATGAATGACTGACAATGTCCAATAATTCTAGTTTATCTAACTCTTCATTTAGTTCACTCATTTTTTACTACGTTTCTGCCTGGATAATCTGTAAATTGATAGAGTGTGGTGCTGAAATCCCCTACTATACTGTGTTGCTATTAATATATTACTGTAGCTCTTTCATTAGATGTTTGATGTATGTAGATGGCCTTTTGTTGGGTGCATAGATGTTGATAATCATTAAGTCCTTTTGATTGACTGATCCTCTGAGCATTAAGTAATGCCCACGACTATCTTTTTTAAATGTTATTTATTTTAAGGTCTATTGCATCAGATATGAGAATAGCTGTTCCTGCTCTTTTTTGTGGTCCATTGGCTTGTATGATAGTTTCCCAACCTTTCACTTTGAGTCTGTGTTTGTCTTGTGGTTAGGTTGTGTTTTCTGATCTATCTTCCTACTCTGTGCCTTTTAGTAAGTGAATTCAGACCATTGACATTCATTGATTTTACAGATTTAAGATATTTTCATGCCATTATTCTAAACTTTTATAGTGTTCTGACATATGGCATGTTTATGGTGATGTGACTGTTTATAGGAGAACATTTGGAACTTCTGGCAGGGCAGGCTTAGTGATAGTTGATTCCCTCAAGGTTTTTATGCCTCCACCTAGTCTGAATGACAGTATATCAGGATACAATAGTCTTGGTTGAAAGCCTTTCTCACTGAATGTTCGATATATATCTTGTCATTCTCTTCTGGTCTTTAGTGTTTGTGCAGAGAATTCTGCTGCCAATCTAATGGGTTTTCCTAAGTAACTCTTTGATTTTTTTCTTATCAGGATCCTTTATCTATCCTTATTCCTTTTCATTCTAAATATGATGTGTTTTTGGTGTCTTTAGGTCAGGGTTAATTTTGTGTGGGACTCTCTGGGCTTCATGAGCCTATATGTCTTTTATATTGTATAGAGCAGAGAAATTATCAGCTATTATGTCCTGTAGAATGCTTTCTTCCCCTCCCTCTTTTTCTTCCTCTGATAATCCAATAATGTGTATATTACTTTTTTGAAGTCATTTCATATGTCTTTGTGGCTGTTTTCAGTAGCTCTTAATCATTTGTTGTTGTTGTTGTTGTTTTCTTACTTCTTTCTTAGTTATCTCTAATTCATCCTTGATCTTGCTAATTATGTTTTCTGCCCCACTTATTCTCTTCTCTCTTCCCTCTGCTGTTTTCTGTAGCTCAATTGTTTTGTAACCTTTTACAGATACTGTATTAGCTTGCTCAGCTAGTTGTGCTCTTATCTCAGTTATTTCAGCTTTCAGCTCTCTAATTACCTCAAGATAATTAATGCTTTTTCTCAGTGTTTCTTTTTTTTTTGTTTCCCCATTTCTGATTATATTACTTTCAAAAGCTTTTCTCACTCCTATAACTACTGCATCAACTAGCATTTGGATGTTGTCCTTATTCTTATGTGCTTCTACCTTTAGGGAGCTTTTTTCTGAGCTTTTGCCCTGGTTCATTTCTCCAATGTCTCTTCTGGATTTAAGCATTATACTTGGTGTCTTATGTGGTCCCTATCTCAGTACTTTTCAAAACACTGCTCACACTTGCTTGAATTGACTTGTGTCTAAGTAAGGTACTTAAGAGTTCACAGTTGTGAAAATTAAGTTGTTTCAGTGTTACCTCAAACCCTGAGGAGAAGCTGTTAAACCTTCTTTTGTTCTTTGTCTTTTTAACTATAAGTAGATTTTTTAACTTAATCACTCACTTATAACCAAGATAAAACAGGGTGGGGGACAGATAGCATGGTGGTTATGAAAAGAGACTCTCATTCCCAGAGGGTCCAAAGTCCTGGGCCCAATCCCCACTCCAACACCAGTCAGAGCCAAGCTGAGCAGTGATCTTTGGCTGTGTTTCTGAATCAATCCTGCTTATTAAGGGAATTATTCACCATTTTTCCTAATTTATCAGGAAAACAATGTGAAAATGCTCCAACTATGTAGCCACACCTCTGGACCACTGAGAGTATAGATTTTCTCCTGAGTCTCCCAGCCAGTTGTCTGCCCCCCCCACCATGTCAGTATAGGGCTTCCCTGATACTATGCCAACCCTTGAGTGACACAGCAATGGAGACCCACAGTTGTATACTGGTGAGGGTTAGGTGATCTCCCTTCACTAGTCTTTGTGTTGGTACATAAACTGGAAAACTGCCAGACTGGTACTAGACACTCCTGAGTAGGTATAGGCTTTTAGCCCCAGGAATCTCCCCTTAAGTCCCTTTCTGTCCATGAACCACACATGTTTACACTTACCCCTGATTTGGAGGGTTCCCAAAGTAATCCTAGTTTTATCTTGTTGCATTTACAGGTGATCCTCTTTGTTGCTTGTAGTTGACCAAGGAGAATAAAATCCCTAATCCAATTTTCAATCCCTATTCTCAACTCTAATATCATCTTCCCAGAAAAATTTTTTTCCAACTCAAGGTTGGCTATCAAACTCAAGCAAAAATTACTTAAGACTTGGTCCCCTAGGAACATAGCTAAAATTGACTTCCTCACTTCTTTTCACCCTAAGAACCTGTAATAGTGTCCCCACTTTCTTAGCATAACTGACTTCATCTTGACCTGAACCTGAATTTGTGCAACTGCTTTACTTGCCAACAAGAGGTAGATTTTAGTATTCTGAAACTATTGATTAATTGTTGATTGTTGATTGTTTCCATAATGGGTTGTTCTGACTACAGTAACAGACTGCCTTAAGCACTGTATGTTTGGCCTCTGTAACCTAGCTTACTTTCTGCACCTACCCCTATAAATGTTTGCGCTATACTGAGCTTGGTACTGCACTTTTAGCTGTTGAATGTAGTCACCAGCCAGCATAATAAAGACTCTCCAAATTGACTGAACTGGTCTCAGGTGGTCTCTGACACTTACTCCACAACAATTCCTATTTTCATCTGCTCTATTCCTACTTTTTGGTTACTATTCACTAATCATTTTGTCTTGATTCATATCTTACCACTTTTCAGCCACCAAATTGCAGAAGCTATCATGATTCCATCCTGACTTCCCTGACCTCACAAATATGTCCTGTAACCTAAGCTCTCCAAAACCCTAACCTCTAGGGAAAGATAGAAACAGGCTGGGGGTATGGATCAACCTTTCAATGCCCATGCCCAGCAGAGAAGAAATTACAGAAGCCAGAAACCACACCTTCTACACCCCCAAAACAATTTTGGTTCGGAGGAGGAGAAGTTTTAGGGGAAGATTACTTGAAGTCTCTAAAGTCCAACTCCATCAAGATTTGAAGAGATAATAAATATGAAAAACATTCAAAAGTAACAACAGGTATAAGTGTGATTTTTTAAAAAATGACTTTTAAAAAAGTGACTTAAAAATAAGGCAAGACCATGGGGAAAAAATGGATATATATATATATATATATATATATATATATATATATATATTCATCGAAAAAATGGTCAATCCTTATCTGCAACCTTGGGAGAACTACTGTAGCCTCCAGTGGAAGGAATGAGGATACAGAACTCGAGTGGTGGGAATGGTGTAGAAATATAACCCTGTTATCTTATAATTTTGTAAGCCAAAATTTTTTGTAATAAAATTTTAAAAAATAGATAACCTATTAAAAAATGAGACAACATCCAGAGAAAAAATCATCATTGAAACATTCTTGAAGAGTAGATTCTCCAAATTATGCACTTTTGGGAATTTAAGGCCATTGTTCTCTCCTTGTTCAGGAAATAGAACATTTAAATATAAACCTCCTAGCCCTCCCTACCTGAGCCCAGCAATGGAGAAAAAAAATAATTGAACAATTTCTTATTAATTGCTCTATATCCCAAAAATGTATAATTAAAGAATTTCTTATTTTTTGTATATATTGAAGTAATTGTGATTAAAAGTTGGTTGGTTTAAAAAAATTCCTTGTTTCTACAGAGTCACAAAATAATTAATAGCATAAGGTGAGAAAGAAAAGAAGCAACAGAAAGTGAACCAAAGACATTCCAGGTAAATATTTTTGTTTTGGAAGGATCTTGGCTGGAAGCTTTTCTGTGAATTTTAGATGAAGCTATTCAGTCTCTGCAGAAGTCTTTAATAGAACACCCAGTCCAACAATAATGCATTTTCCTGCTGCAACAGAGCACTGTAGGCAAATTTTCAACAGTCAGGATATCCATTCCATGAAAGAAAAAAAGGCCAAACAAAAAGGAATTTTCTACAAGGCAGTTAAGGTATAGCATGGATTAAAAAAAAGAAAAAAAAAAGACTCTATCTTCTTTTATATAAATATCTTTCCCAATATACCACCAGCCTCTGGCAGAATATGATTGCCAGAATATAACTTCTGTGAAACAGTTTTCTGAGTTCCTGAGCAATTCAGTCAAAAAGTGGGACAGCTCTTGAATTATCCAAGATATTATCTCAAATCACCTCTCTGTCCTACTTTACCAAGCTACCCCAGAAATCACCATTAATGTTTCCTTGTTTGGAAAAATGGATTCCTTTCTTTTACAAATAACCTTTCTGTCTCCAAGTGTTCTGGAATTCTTCACACTCTCACCTTTGTACCAACCAATCCTATGGTTGATCATTCTAACACACACACACACACACACGCACGCACACACACTATACCATGCCATAGTATATGTTTTCTTGCTGTGAGCAGTGACCTTTTTTATATTCTTCAACCACTCAAACTGCAGACAAAACTCAAACTCTTCTTCTCCAAACTCCTTCACTGGATGAAACCCACTGCACTCCTATCACAATTAAGTATCAAGGTCAAATCCTGTGACTTCACCAATGTGTCCTGGAACCCCACCTCTCCTGAGAACCTCCCCCAGTAGGGAAAGACAGAAACAGGCTGGGAGTATGGATCGACCTACCAATGCCCATGTATAGCAGATAAACTATTAACAAAAGCCAAACCTTCTACCTTCAGCACTGCATAATGACCCTGGGTCTATACTCCCAGAGAGATAAAGAATAAGAAAGCTTCCAATGGAGGGGGTGGGGTGCAGAACTCTGGTGGTGGTAATTGTGTGGAATTGTACCCCTCTTATCCAACAGACTTGTCATTCATAAGTAAATCAATTTAAAAAACTTTTAAATAAAAATTTAAATAAAAACACAACTGAAATGAAAGAATTAAAACATTTATGAGACTAAAAAAAAGGGGGGAAATATTGTTCAAAAAGTGTAAATGGAAACACATTCCACCCAATTGGATAGCAGTATTGCCCAAGCAATTCCTTTAAGCAACAACGTTATGGATGGCACTTATTATTAAGAATAATATAAATGATGGTCAGTTCAGAAGAAGACCACCATCAAGGGTGCAGCTGCCTACAAGTGTAGTTTTCCAAATATGAAAATATTCACAGCTACATTTCCCCCAAGGGTTATCTTCCTAAGAAAAATATGTATGTACCCTACAAGTCATATTTCTCAAAAAAAAAAGAGAGAGACAGAGAGAGAGAGAGAGATAAGAAGCAGGAAAATCTACCACCATGGAGTTAGAAAGAGATAAGAGAAATAAGCTGTCTAGATTCCAGCTTAGCAATAGTGGAAGGAATTAAGAGTTCCCAGTTGAAAGAAGAAAGTTTTATTCTTCTCTAATGGCATGGCCAGAGACAGTTGAGGGAAAGAGCCATAGCTACTGCTGCTGGGCAGCTTGTCCTCCCACACATCTGGAAATACCAGAAGCCCACATGTGGTGTCCTGGCCCAGTTCAGCCCATCTGGCTTTCATTTATCTATGTGCAGTACAGCCTTTTTAGGTGTATTTTTGAGCTGGAATGAGCTTTGCTCTTAAACTTTTTTCAGTAATGGCAACCCTTCGAATTATTTTCACTAAGGTGCTTCTCATTTCAGGCAAATATCCAAATGGATCCAAACCAGTTGTGACCCCTTTGTCACTTCTGCCAAGCACTGCAGAATGATTACCTCTATAGCAATATGTGTAGCAGACTGTACTGATTCCTATAATGATGAGTCTCTGGGTAGGGAAGCACCGTGCTAATGCACACAGAACAAACAACTTTGAAGGTGCTAACTGATAAAAGCCATGGTTTCCCCAAAGAATGTTAACATTTATTTATTTAAGAAATTCACTTGAGGGGGTGGAGCCAAGATGGTGACTTGGAAGCAGCTGCTGGCTTGAGCTCTGACAACAACTGCAAGATTCCTGGCTCACCAGGGGTGTCATTCCAACCATTTTCCTTTTTGAGAGCCAATCAGGAGCCATCCAAGCTGCAGACTGTTAGGAGGTTTTTACTCTGTTCTATTTTATTATTACATATATATATATATATATATATATATATATATATATATATATATATATATATGCATATCCAGTCCCCCCTTCTTCAGATTGACCAAAATTAACTCTTAGTGTATTTTCAATTGCTAGGTGACTGGGTGCCCTATCCATTGGGAGAGGAACTTGTTTCACTCTACCTACCTCTTCTATCCACTCTTGCCTTTCTCCCTCCTTCTAGCCAGTTAAAAAAAAAACAACTCTTTCCTTTCACTGTTCTTTTATTCTTTTCTTTTTTATTTCTTTTTTTCCCCCTTTCGTGTCTCCCTTTCTTCCTTCCTTCCTCCTTCTTCAGCTTTCTGAATTCACTGATACTCGTTTGTGAATTATTTGGGGGAAGAAATCTGACTCAGAGTGGACTCTCTTTGTAAGAGTTTCTACTCTACATCCTTTTCTCTTCTTGCTACCCCTAGAATTTACAGTGGACAGTAGATTTCCATAATTGTCTGTTCTTGATATCTCTTTTTTCCTTACTCTTTCTTTTTATTTGGATTTGGTTGCTATTTTTTTCTTGGACTAGAGACACTCTTTGGATAACTGGTATTGGTTAAACTGCTTCAATCCTTGCTTCAGTTACTATTGTAATTTCTGAGGTTGGTGATTTCATTTGTTATAAAGGTATTTAGTATAGCATTGCTTGTCTCAGAACAACTGAGGAACAAAAGAACATAAAAATAAAAAACACATCAATAAAAAACACATCAATAAAAAATGGTTTAACCAAGAGCAAATTTAATAATCACAGCAATGAAGACAACTATGGAGGAAAGGGCTAGCAGTATTAGGGAAACAACAGATAAGACCCTCAAGGAAAATACTAACTACCTTGAGGCAATTAGAGAACTAAAAGCTGAAATAGCTGATCTGAAGAAAGAAGCTGAGGGAAGGGAAAGCAGACTAACAGAAGCAGAAAACAGAATTAGCCAGACAGAGGATGAGCTAGAGAAAATTAAGAAAGTTAAAAGAGCTCAAAAATAAATTGAGAGACACTGAAAACAACAACAGAGACATATGGGATGATCTCAAAGAAGTAACATACATATAATTGGCTGCCAGAGGAAGAAAGAGAGGAAGGGGAAGGAAACATTCTAGAGGAAATTATAGAAGAAAACTTCTCAGACCTGAACAACAGAAAGGACATTAAGATTCAAGAGGCCCAGAGAGTCCCAAACAGAATCAACCCAGATCTGAAGACACCTAGACACATCATAGTTACAATGAAAAGAAGTAAGGATAAAGAAAGGATCCTAAAGGCTGCAAGAGAAAAACAAAAAGTCACATACATACACATACAGGGGAAACCCCGTAAGACTATCAGTAGACTTCTCCACTCAAACTCTAAAAGCCAAAAGAGAATGGCAAGATATCTATCAAGCCATGAATGAACAAGGGTTTCAACCAAGGATAATATATCCTGCTAGACTTTCATTCAAATTAGATAGAGGGATTAAAACCTTCTTAGACACACAACAGTTAAAGGAGGCAACCATCACCAAACTGGCCCTGAAAGAGGTTCTAAAAGACCTCTTATAAACAAGAACATCACTATAATACTTGCAATATATCAGAGCAAATAAAAAATTGATGAATAATGGCACTGCAATACATTAAATCCATAATATCAGTAAATGTCAGTGGCTTAAACTCACCCATCAAAAGGCACAGAGTGGGAGGATGGATCAGAAAACACAACCCAAATATATGCTGCTTGCAAGAATCCCAGCTGACCCAACAAAATAAACACAGACTTAAAGTGAAAGGATGGAAAACTATCATAACAGGCTAATGGACCACAAAAAAAGGCAGGAACAGCCATTCTCATCTCTGATACAATAGATTTTAAATTAAATAAAGTAATAAAAGATAGGCAAGGCCATTACATAATGATTAGAGGATCAATCAGCCAAGTAGACTTAACAATCATTACCATCTATGCACCCAATGAGGGACCATCTCAATACATCAAACATGTACTGAAAGAACTACAAAAATACATTGATAGTAATAGAATAATAGTGGGAGACTTTAACACCCCACTCCCATACTTAGATGCTCAAAGCAGAGAATCAACAAAGAAATAAGAGAATTAAATGAAGAGATGGACAGACTAGACCTCCTGGACATTTTCAGAGTTCTTCACCCCAAAAAACTGAAATACACATTCTTTTCATATCCACACAACACATACTCAAGGATAGACCACATGTTAGGCCACAAAGACAGCATCAACAAATTCAAGAGCATTGAAATCATCTCAGACCACAGTGGAGTAAAGCTAACATTTAACAACAAACAGAAAATTACTAGAAGACACAGAATTTGGATTCTAAACACCATATTGCTTAAGAACCACTGGGTCAGAGAGACACTCAAGCAAGAAATTCAAATTTTCCTGGAAACAAATGAAAATGAAGACACAAGCTATCAAAATATTTGGGACACAGCTAAAGCAGTATTGAGAGGGAAACTCATAGCCATACAATTGTGGTGACCCCAGCAGGAGTTTGGGACTATTAGCATACAAATGATGTCACCCTGAGGAGGTGCTTCAGTAATGGAATGTATAAAAGCAAAGGACTTTAATCACCTGAGCCTCTTTGGCTGGCTGCTGCTGCTGTTTCTGGTCAGAAGCTTCTTCTGGTCAGGTGCACCATGGCTGCTTCTCCTGGGAACTGAACACGTGTGACTCTGCTAGCTGGTAAACTTTTAGACCCCTCTACAGCCATGAGCAACCTTTACCAGAGCTTATAATTGTTTATCTTATGGGACTAACTTTGATAACCATATTCAGACTTTATAGTCCTAGAATACACTTAACCCTTGATGATAATTGCTTATTTTGCCTTTTACCTGTTTCACCCTAATAAACCATGTATTGATTAAACCAGTTTCCAGCTCCCACTGTGAATTCTTCTATATGTGCCATAAGTAGCCCCAACCCCCAAACCTCTTTTTAAGTTAATTTACAACAATGGAGCCTCAACGTGTTGCAATTTTTTTTTGTCCCACCCCTATTTTATTTGTTTGACTTTAATTTTGCCCTACCCACTTTTTGCTCTATGCAGTTTAACTTTATCTCCCATGTATTGAATTACTATGTATAGTCCACTTTGATTTTTCCTGCTGAGGGTCTCAAAAAGTGTTTCAAAGTTTTAACTCCACCTCCATGTGGCTCTGACTTTAATCTGCTCCAACGTGTTTCTATGGTTATCCACTCCTTTTTTGTTGTTGTTTTCTGCTCAAGGCAGTTTTTTCCTTGACTTTTATTTACCACACGTGTTAAATCCTTTCTTTTTGCCCCCATGCCCTTTACTACTTGACTTTAACCTTATTGGGGACCCAACGAACATATGCTACTCTTGGTAAGTGACTGACAATTAATTTTAATCTTCCTTTTGCTCTCACTTTTTCTAAACTGCCACAATGGGTATATTCTAAAGAAGACAGTTTTCAACTCAGACAGTTGAAAGAAACTTTAAAGATATGTAAAATTCAGTGTTCCAGCCGAGAATTAAGAAAGTTGTTGAATGTCATAGAGGTGGTCTCTGGACCTCTTCCCAAGAATACAGTTATATCAGTTCAGATATGGACACAAACTGGAGATTATTTACTGAAAAATATTGGTATAATCACAGCAAAACAACTTTGGACTTATAAGCTCTGCCTTTCTGCTCTAAATCAATTACAGGCTTCTTTGCAGGACTATTCCCTAAATCCTCAAACTTCCAATTCCACTTCTCCTTCCTCCTCCTCTTCTCAGACACAAACTGTTTCGGTCACGCCTGAAACCCAAACATTCTCACATTTTTCTACTGAGCCTAAACCAGTTAACCTGCCTTTATATGGACCTTATCTATACTGTCTTGCTATTCCATACACCACCCCACCACTACAATCTTTGATCCATGGAAATCCTTTCCTTAGCCCAGGTCCCCCTGTTGCCCCCATGCAGCTTCTAGAGCTTCCACCTCCACCCCCTGTGGTGCCCCCACCTCCACCCCTTCTTCCTGTGTGTTCACCACCCCCCCTTCCACACACACTTCAACAGGCTACCCTCTATGACTCCACACCATTTAACCCATCCTTACAACTATCACCTCTTCCTATTGTGCCATGCGATTCAATCAACCCCTTCCTAACTCAACCTCCTCATTCTCCCTTGATTTCACCTGCTCTAGATGCAGATTTTCCCACTACCAGTGATAAAAACAGGAAAACTCCTATTGAGGGAGGCCTTAAATTTGATGCTTTTCCCATGCTCCCTACAGGAGAAGGAACTGAGATGGACTATAAAGTTTGGCCAGATCAGGCTCGCTGAGATATTTCACGCAGCCAGTTAGTAGGTGATAGTGCCATTACTTCTCCCAGTGAACATATGAATATCAGAAAAAATTACAGGCACCTTGCTGTGAAATCAGCAGTCAGAATAAGTGATAAGTTACCTAACACTCATGTAGAGTCTTTCAGCTCTGTTATTCAGGAAGCCACAGAACTCTACAGAGAATTTGTGGACAGGTTGCAAGAAGCTATCAGTAGACAAGTAGACAATAAAGAAGCAGCCAGAATTTTAATTAAGTGATTAGCCTATGAAAATGTAAACCAAGATTGTAAAGGAATTCTTGGGCCACTTAAGGATCTAGTTTTAAGTATTGATCAGATGATAAAAGCATGTACTGAGGTACAGACTCAAACCCATAAAGTACATGTTATGGCTACATTTCATCAGGCCACATATGTGGTGGACTCTGTACAGCCCATGCAAAACAAGGTTTGTTTTAAATGTAATAATGAGGGCCATTTACAAAAGAATTGCAAAGTGAATCTCAAACGGTTTGATTATAAGGTATCTGGAGATGACAGATATTAACCACCCTTAACCAAATGCCCACTCTGTAAAAGAGGCTTTCACTGGGCAATCCACTGTCCATCCAGAACTTATGCAGGAGATAATTTTAATAAGCAGGGCCCTGACTCTCCAGCCCACATGGCAATGAGGACAATTGGATGATTCTAGGATAGCCACTTAACACAGGCATTAATCTTAATAGATTGCTTAACTGCGTAAATTTATGTCTTTAACCTTCTAGTCTCTATAGGAAAGTGATTTATTTGAATATGATGTGTGTATTGACACAAGCTTATCCTAAAGCCATTGTTGATCATGGTATGCTGTTACAAATCTGTGCATTTTAACCAAAAGTGAAAGAATAGAAACTATATCCACCAGTGTTTGGTGTCACCTCCCCATAACTTTTACAGATGTTTTGCTACCATGCATTAGTTAACCTCTCTAATTAAGCACATTGTAGAACCTAAGTGCTAAGCTCTAGTTAAATGACTGGATATTTCTATGGTATAGCATGAGCCATTGTTTCTTTAGGCCTAGACTGGTGTGACTCCTCCCTTTATGGGTGTTTATCTCAATAGACTTTCTAATGTTGATTCTGAAAAATGGATGTTTCACACATCGCTCAGTTTGCTAAGTTGAAATGTATTCCTATCTCTGTGGACACTATTACAGACTTTATACACCACCTGTCAAACAGAAAGCAACCCATGTTTATGAACACTTTCTCTGCCTTTGCTGCTGAAGTATTCCTTATTAGACTGACTATGACCCTCTTCTAAACATGCATTTCGCATGCCTTACTACCCCACTAGATGAATAATTGTGGAAGGCCATATGTACCCTTAAAGGGCTATTTCTCAGACATGAATAGAATACAAAGAGCTTTATATATATTAAATTTTGTACTGCATAATTTTAATCAGATAGCTGCTAAGTGTTACTTTTCTCCACAGAGCTATTACTTATCTAGCAGATGCCTCGTGATTTGTCTAATCTTTGTGATTGAAATAAAATTACTAACTTGAGGCATAGGGTGTGTTTGTTCTAGTTTCTCATTCACAGGTCCTACTTGGACCCATGCTGAACAGATAAGCCCCTCTCATCTTCAAACTCCTCACAAGAACATGAGCTGACACATGGGTTGCAGCAGTCTAACACCCTGGATGTGCTACAATTGCCTCCCAGGAGCTACTTGAACTTGGGGACGCCACTGTAAGATTCTTTTTTGAGCCCCCCTGAGTGATGGACCATCTCTGTGTTAGAAAAAGATACTAGACCACAGGTCTTCAGGCTAACAGGGACTTATCTGATACCCAGTTATTGCGCCTGCACCCTGGGGGGGAGGTGAAGGCAGAGCTTGCAGGGGTAACTCTAGAATCACTGAAGATTTGCTTATGTCTCCTATGCTCATACAGAATGTACAACTTGTCCATGTCTATAATCAAGAGTGGGGAATTGTGGTGACCCCAGCAGGAGTTTAGGACTATTATCATACAAATGATGTCACCCTGAGGAGGTGCTTTAGAGAAAGGAATGTATAAAAGCAAAAGACTTTGATCACCTGAGCCTCTTTGGCTGGCTGCTGCTGCTGTTTCTGGTCAGAAGCTTCTTCAGGTCAGGTGCACCATGGCTGCTTCTCCTGGGAACTGAACACATGTGACTCTGCTAGCCAGTAAACTTTTAGACCCCACTACAGCCATGAGCAACCTTTACCAGAGCTTATAATTGTTTATCTTATGGGACTAACTTTGATAATCATATTCAGACTTTATAGACCTAGCATATGCTTAACCCTTGATGATAATTGCTTATTTTGCCTTTTACCTGTTTCACCCTAATAAACTGTGTATTGATTAAACCAGTTTCTCCCACTGTGAATTCTTCTATATGTGCCAAAAGTAGCCCCAATCCCCAAACCTCTTTTTAAGTTAATTTACAACATACAATCACATATTAAACAACAAGAAAAAGCTCAAATAAATGACCTTACTGCACACCTTAAGGACTTAGAGGAAGGGGAACAAAGGAGCCTTAAAGCAACCAGAATGACAGAAATCATTAAAATTAGAGCAAAAATAAACAACATCGAAAATAAGAAAACTATATAAAAAATTAATGAAGCAAAATGTTCTTTGAAAAATTAAACAAGATTAAAAAACCCCTAGCCATACTCACTAAAAAAAAAAGAAAAGAAAAGAAGACTCAAATTAATAGAATTGTAAACAATAGAGGAGATATCACAACTGACACAACAAAAATCCAGAAAATCATGTGAAAATTCTATGAAGAACCATAACCACAAAATTAGAAAATCTGGAAGAAATGGAAGAATTCCTCTAAACATATGCCCTTCCAAAATTGAACCAAGAAAAATTACAAAACCTAAACACACCAACCACAGAAAAAGAAATCAAAACAGTTATTAAGAATCTCTGCAACAACAAAAGTCCTAAATCAGATGGCTTCACAAAAGAATTCTACAAAACCTTCAGGAAAAAGTTAATACCGATACTTCTAAAACTTTTCCATAAGATCAAAGAAACAGGAATGCTCCCTTCCACCTTCTATGAAGCCAACATCACCCTTATACCAAAAGCAGATAGGGACACCACAAAAAAGGAAACTACAGACCAATATCTCTGATGAACATAGATGCCAAAATATTAAACAAGATCTTGGCCAACCGGATATAGCAGTATATCAGAAAGATTGTTCATCATGACCAAGTGGGATTCATCCCAGGAATGCAAGGCTGGTTCAACATACATAAGCCAATCAATGTCATTCACCACATCAATAAAAGCAAAGCTACAAACCACATGATTATCTCATGTAGTTTTCCTTTTTTGTGGTGTCACTATCTGCTTTTGGTATCAGGGTGATGCTGGCTTCATAGAAAGTGGAAGGGAGTATT
This sequence comes from Erinaceus europaeus, assembly GCF_950295315.1. NCBI lineage: Eukaryota > Metazoa > Chordata > Mammalia > Eulipotyphla > Erinaceidae > Erinaceus > Erinaceus europaeus. Next base: position 34,721,897 of record NC_080174.1, read on the forward strand.
CCTGTTTCTTTGATCTTATGGAAAAGTTTTAGAAGTATCGGTATTAACTGTTTCCTGAAGATTTTGTAGAATTCTTTTGTGAAGCCATCTGATTTAGGACTTTTGTTGTTGGGGAGATTCTTAATAACTGCAGAGAAAGCCTTTGACAAAATCCAACACCCATTCATGCTCAAAACTCTACAAAAAATAGAAATAGACAGGAAATTCCTCAAAATAGTGGAATCCATAGATAGCAGACCTACAGCCAACATCATACTAAATGGACAGAATCTGAAAGCATTCCCCCTCAGATCGGGGACTAGACAGGGATGTCACTATCACCATTACTCATAGTATTGGTAGCTCTTGCCAGAGCAATCAGGCAAGAGAAAGAAACCAAAGGAATACAGATTGGAAGGAAAGAAGTCAAGCTCTCACTATTTGCAGATGATATGATAGTATACATAGAAAAACCTAAAGAATCCAGCAGAAAACTACTGGAAATTATTAGGAAATATAGCAAACTGACAGGCTACAAAATCAATGAACAAAAATCACTGGCATTTCTTTATGCAAACACTAAATGTGAAGAAGACATCCAGAAAACACTCCCATTCACTGTTATAGCAAAACCAATAAAATACCTATGAATAAAGCTGACCAAAGAAGTGAAAGACTTGTATACTGAAAACTATGAGTCACTACTCAAGGAAATAGAAACTGATACCAAGAAATGGAAAGACAACCCATGCTCATGGATTGGAAGAATAAATATCATCAAAATGAATATTCTCCCCAGAGCCATACACAAATTTAATGCAATACCCATCAAAGTTCCAACAAGCTTCTTTAAGAGAATAGAACAAAAACTACAATCATTTATCTGGAACCAGAAAACACCTAGGGTTGCCAAAACCATCTTGAGGAAAAGAAACAGAAATGGAGGCATCACCCTCCCAGATATCAAACTATATTATAAAGCCATATCATCAAAACAGCCTGGTACTGGAACAAAAATAGGCACACAGACCAGTAGAACAGAATTGAAAGCCCAGAAATAAACCCCCACACCTATGGACATCTAATCTTTGATAAGGGGGCGCAAAACCTTAAATGGAAGAAGGAGGCTCTCTTCAATAAATGGTGCTGGGAAAACTGGATTGAAACATGCAGAAGAATGAAATTGAACCACCTTATCTCACCAGAAACAAAAATCAACTCCAAATGGATCAAGGACCTGGATGTTAGACCAGAAAATATCAAATTCTTAGAGGAAAACATTGGTAAAACACTTTCCCACCTACACCTCAAGATCATCTTTGATGAAACAAACCCAATTGCAAGGAAGACTAAAGCAGAAACAAACCAATGGGACTACATCAAATTCAAAAGCTTCTTCACAGCCAAAGAAACTATCACACAAAGAGAGCCCTCACAGAATGGGAGAAGACCTTCTCATGCCATATATCAGACAAGAGACTAATCACCAAAATATACAGAGCTCAGCAAACCTAGCAACAAACAAGCAAATGACCCCATCCAAAAATGGTCAGAGGATATGAACAAAACATTCACTTCAGAGGAGATCCAAAAGGCTAACAAACATATGAAAAATTGCTCCAGGTCACTGATTGTCAGAGAAAAGTAAATAAAGACAACATTGAGATACCACCTAACTCCTGTGAGAATGGCATACATCAAAAAGGACAGCAGCAACAAATGTTGGAGAGGCTGTGGAGACAGAGGAACCCTTCTGCACTGCTGGTGGTAATGTAAATTGGTCCAGCTTCTCTGGAGAGCAGTCTGGAGAACTCTCACAAGGCTAAACATGGACTTTCCATATGACCCATTAATTCCTCTCTTGGGGCTATACCCGAAGGATCCCATAATGCCCAGTCAAAAAGATATGTGTACACCTATGTTCATAGCAGCACAATTCATAATAGCTAAAACCTGGAATAGCTAAATAGCTAAAACCCAGGTGTCCAGCAACAGATTAGTGGCTGAGAAAGCTGTGATATATATACACAATGGAATACTATGCAGCTATTAAGAAGAATGAACCCACCTTCTCTGACCCATCTTGGATGGAGCTAGAAGGAATTATGTTAAGTGAGCTAAGTCAGAAAGATAAAGATGAGTATGGGATGATCCCACTCATAAACAGAAGTTGAGAAAAAAGATCAGAAAGAGAAACTAAAGCAGGATCTGACTAAATTGAAAGTAGGGCACCAAAGTGAAAACCCTGTGGTGAGGGGGAGGGTGGACATTCGGCTTCCCGGGGTGGCTGGAGGCCGGGGTGCATGGGTGGGATGGGACACAGTCTTTTGGTGGTGGGAATGGTGTCTATGTACACTCCTATTAAATTGTAGTCATATAAATCACTATTTAATTAATATAAGAGGGGGAAATTGATCATATGTCTCAAAGTTTTTAAAACACAGACTGAGTCTTTTTAATACATAGGCTGAGTCTTTGATATGTTGACTCTCTCAAAAGCCTAGACCAGGGAGAACAGAAGCAACTGGTGGCACAGCTATATACAAGATGTTGGGGATTGTACAGCAAATCCTAACAAAGGGACTTTTCAAAGTTAACCCAACTGCCAAATAATGTGATGATAACAATAACTATCCATTGTCTTCTTGAACCCTAAGACAGCAGGAACCTCACATTTCCACTATAGAGCCTATATTTCCCCCAGTCCTGGAACTTTAGTGTGGGGCCCACTTTTGTATCCGCCGATCACAGCCTAATCAATGCAATGAGTGCCACCTCAGCATGCTTCACTTCAGACTGTGTCCAGAGACTTCAGGTGTGGAATGACAACCCTTCAACTTCATTACTAGGGTGAGACCTTTCCTTTCATAGTATTCTCTAATTCCATTCCAGGTGGTTCACTTCCTAACAAAGTCCCAAAACCTAGATATAGACCAGGTACCCTGAGATAGAGCATATGTTCACACGTATCCATAAACTAGGGCAAAATAAATACCTGAAAGCAAAAGTGCACAATAGTCTGCAGTGAGTACCCCCCAACACTTCATCTGCACTAGTCCAGCCTTTAGGTCCATGGTTGTTCAACAATTTGTTTGGATTTGAATGTTAACTCTCTTTTTAGCCACCAGGTTCCAGATGCCAGCAGGATGCCAACCAGACTTCCCTGGAAAGATGACCCCACCAGTATTTCCTGGAGCTCCACTTCCCAAGATCCCCACCCTACCACAGAAAGAGAGAGGCAGCTGGGATTATGGATCCACCAGTCAACACCCATGTTCAGCAGGAAGCAATTACAGAAGCCAGACCTCCCACCTTCTGCAACCCACGATGACTTTGGGTCCATACTCTCAAAGGGATAAAGAACAGGAAAGTTACCAGGGAAGGGAATGGCATATAGAGATCTGTTGGTGGAAATTGTGTGGAGTTGTACCCCTCCTATCCTACAGTTTTGTTAATGTCTCCTTTTTAAATTTTTTTTTTAAATGCACTTGAGCTGAACCACTTCCTAGCAGTTCCATGCATACTTGACATCTCCATTTTCTCATCTGATGATTGGTGCTAGTAACAATAATATCCTTCACAGGACTAGTGTGATAGTTAAACTAGATAATACAGGTACCACACACAATTTCCACATGATAAATATTTGTCTTTATGGTTACTGTTATCTGGCTAGGAAAACAAGACTGAAATAATTACAATGAGTTAATTAGATGCTTGTCACAATTAAAACAACAAAACAATCATCACCTTAATAAAGCCACCATCATCTAGAAATTAATTAGCATTTACCAATGCCTCCTCATCTAGTATTTCTTTCAAGAAGTTCATCAATAGTATTTACTATTTGAATCTGAAACAACATTGAAATACTACAGATAATGCAGTAGATAAAGCACTGGATTCTCAAGCATAAGACTCCATGTTTATTCCCTGGTATTGCACATGCCAGCATTATGTTCTAGTTGTTATCTCTTCCTTTCTCTCATTAATAAATTAAAACTTTTAAAAAAAATTAAAAAGGAGCAGTATGTGTTTTCCTTTACTCTGGCACTATTTGGAATTAGCTTTTGTTTAATCATAAAAGCAATCTGCTGTTAAAGATTTTTGAATAGTAAAAAAAAACATACTAAAAGAAGCTAAGCATCTTTTGTATCCCCACTCCAGTAAACTTCTATTGACATTTTAGATTATTTCACTCCAGTTTTTTTCCATGTATTTTAATAATTGAGATATCTAAAATACAAAAGTCTGCATTCTTTTTTTAGTTGGACTTTTATCAAAGCATTTTTCCAAGTTAAAACTTTTCCTAAACATGATTTTAAATGAGTGACTAATATTAATTTAATAAATACTTATTGAGAGGAATTCAGGTCAAGCATGCCCACTGAGCATACATATTACCAAGAGGAAGGGCCCAGATTTAAGCCCCGTTCTCCATCTACAGGGGATATGCTTCGTGAGAAGTGAAGAAGGTCTATAAGTGTCTATCTTTCTCTCTCCCTCTCTATCTCCCCTCCTCTCTCAATTTATCACAGTCCTATAAAATAGAAAGAATTAAAGGGGAGATGACCACTAGGAGCAGCAGATTCTTAGTGAACCCCTGAGTCCCAGCAATTAAAATTAATATTAAAAAATGAGTAAATAAACACTTACTGAGAACCCATCATGTGTTGATCACTATTCTTTATGCTAAAACTATAGTAATGACTAAAACACCTATTCCCAGGAAGCTCTTGTGTTTTGCTAAGGGCTGTGGTAAAATCATAGTGAATCAAGAAGAAAAGTAAGAGTAAGAAAAGTAGAGGCAATGTCTATGGACAACTTTTCAACAAGTTCAGCTGTAAAATGGCTGTAATTGAAGAGCAGGGTGACATAAATGCTTCATCTTATTTCACTATAGTACTAATAAGGAAATACAAGTGTGCATCTTAAATGAGCTCTTAGACATTTGGTATTGGTTAAAAAAAGACTTCTTAATAAAAGTTGCTAATTCAGTTACTAAACTGTCTTAGGGAGTCTATTTTGATTTGATTCATCTGTGTATTTGCAATAATTTAATATTCTTTCAAAGTGCTTGAACAAAGAGTTGAATTTAAAGGCTGTGGCACTATCATTAAATCCTAATGTAGGACTCTGCTTTGAAAAGCATGCTATCACCTCACAGTAAGCATCCTTCCATCTCACTTTAGGAGAGAATTTTGTGGAAACTATCAGTGCCTTGAATTTTATCCAGTTAGTTTCCGTTTTGTTGTTGCTTTATGACTTTGATGGCTTCAGGAAGGGGTAGAATTGCTCTTATGGTTTTTATACTATAAATGCTTTATGGCTCTTTCAAATACTTTATTCTCTGGGATGCAACTTGTCTTCAACCCTGTTAAACAATCTAGCTTTAACCCTCCTTTAGCTACATACATGAAAACACATGCACACATACATGCCACAACTAACTAAAACCAGGGTAGAATCTGGCATAATAGAAGTGACAGATAACTTATGTACCTGAAAAATTCGTCCTATAATATGATAGTATACATAGAAACACCTAAACAATTCAGCAGGAAGCTTCTGGATATTATCAGGCACTATAGTAAGATATCAGGCTACAAAATTAACTACAAAAGTCAGTGGCATTGCTTTAAGAAAATATTGAGTCAGAGGAAGAAGAAATCCAGAAATCAGTCCCTTATACTGTAACAATAAAAACAATAAAATATCTAGGAATAAACCTAACAAAGAAGTGAAAGACTTGCATACTGAAAACTATGAGTCACTATTCAAGGAAATAGAAAAAGACACAAAGAAGTGGAAATATATTCCATGTTCATGGACCAGAAAAATTAACATCATCAAAATGAATATTCTACCCAAAGCCTCAAACAAATTTAATGTAATACCCATCAAGGTCCCACACATTTTTTAGGAGAATAGAACAAAAACTGCAAATGCCTATCTGGAATCAGATCATACTTAGGATTGCCAAAATAATCTTGAGGAAAAAATAACTGAACTGGAGATATTACAATTCCAGATCTTTGATCTATAGGGTAGGGTCATTGTAATCAAAACTGCTTGGTACTGGAACAAAACTAGACACAATCACCAGAGGAACAGAACTGAGAACCTAGAAATAAGCCCCCACACCTATGTACATATAATATTCAAAAAAGGTGCCCAGACTATTAAATGGGTAAAGGAAAGTCTCTTCAACAAATGATGTTGGAAATATTGGGTTGAAACACGAAGAAGAATGAAATTGAATCACTACATTTCACCATACACAAAAGTAAACTCCAAATGAATGAGGGACATGGATGTTAAACCAAAAACTATCAAATACTTAGAGGAAAATATTGACAGAACTCTTTTCCATCTAAAAACTCTTTTCCATCTTACAGAATGGAGCAGATCTACATGCCATACATCAAAAAAGAGGAAAAATATATAAAGAGCTCACCAAACTCAGTAGCAACAACAACAACAAAACAAATGACCTCATCCAAAAATGGGGAGAGGATATAAACAGAACATTCACTAAAGAAGAGATCCAAAAGGCCAACAAACATGAAAAAATGCTCCAAGTCATTATCACGGAAATGCAAATAAAGACAACAATGAGATGCTATTTCACTCCTGTGAGAATGTCATACATCAGAAATGATAGCAACAACAGATACTGGAGAGGTTGTGGGGGAAAAGGAATCCTCCTGCACTATTGATGGGAATGCAAATTGGCCTATCGCCTGTGGAGAGCAGTCTGGAGAACTCTCGGATGGCTAGAAGTGGACCCACTAACTCCAGTCCAAGTTCTGCTTTGTGTTTTCCCTTCTGTTCATATTTTTCAATTTCTGTTTATGGTGGGATCACCCCACACTCACCCTTCTCTTTCTGGCTTATCTCAGTTCATATGATTCCTTCAAGCTCCATCCAAGATGAGGTAAAGAAAGTGAATTCACCATTTTTAATAACTGAGTAGTATTCCATTACACAATATATACCACAATTTTCTCAGCTACTCAGCTGTTGTTGGACACCTGAGTAGCCTCTAGGCTTTGGTTATTACACATTGTGCTGTGTATACATAGGAATACACAGATCTTTTTGGATGGATGTGCTTGGTTCCTTAGGATATATCCCCATGAGGAGAATTGCATGGTGAGGGTATGGGGGGAGATGGAATTTCAGGTTATAGAACATAATGGGGGATAAATACCAAGATTTAAGGTTAGAGTGTTATGTGGAAAACTGAGAAATGTTACACATGTAAAAACTACTGCACTTTACTATAAGCCATTTATCTCCCCCAATAAAAGAAAAAAATTATCTTGAAAATTACATTTCTCTATAGATATTTTTTATTTATTCCCTTTTGTTGCCCTTTTTTGTGGTCCATTAGCCTGCAGGATAGTTTTCCACCCTTTCACTTTAAGTCTGTGTTTATTTTGTTGGGTCAGATGTGATTCTTGCAAGCAGCATATGGTTGGGTTATGTTTTCTGATCCATCCTCCCACTCTGTGCCTTTTGATGGGTGAGTTTAAGCCACTGACATTTACTGATATTATGGATTTAATGTATTGCAGTGCCATTTTTCATCAATTTTTTATTTGCTCTGATATATTGCAAGTATTATAGTGATGTTCTTGTTTATAAGAGGTCTTTTAGAACCTCTTTCAGGGCCAGTTTGGTGATGGTTGCCTCCTTTAACTGTTGTCTGTCTAAGAAGGTTTTAATCCCTCTATCTAATTTGAATGAAAGTCTAGCAGGATATATTATCCTTGGTTGAAACCCTTGTTCATTCATGGCTCAATAGATATCTTGCCATTCTCTTATGGCTTTTAGAGTTTGAGTGGAGAAGTCTACTGATAGTCTTACGGGGTTTCCCCTGTATGTGTATGTATGTGACTTTTTGTTTTTCTCTTGCAGCCTTTAGGATCCTTTCTTTATCCTTACTAATTTTCATTGTAACTATGATGTGTCTAGGTGTCTTCAGATCTGGGTTGATTCTGTTTAGGACTCTCTGGGCCTCTTGAATCTTAATGTCCTTTCTGTTGTTCAGGTCTGAGAAGTTTTCTTCTATAATTTCCTCTAGAATGTTTCCTTCCCCTTCCTCTCTTTCTTCCTCTGGCAGCCAATTATATGTATGTTACTTCTTTGAGATCATCCCATATGTCTCTGTTGTTGTTTTCAGTGTCTCTCAATTTGTTTTTGAGCTCTTTTAACTTTCTTAATTTTCTCTAGCTCATCCTCTGTCTGGCTAATTCTGTTTTCTGATTCTGTTAGTCTACTTTCCCTCCCTCATCTTCTTTCTTCAGATCAGCTATTTCAGCTTTCAGTTCTCTAATTTTCTTTGAGGGTCTTATCTGTTGTTTCCCTAATACTGCTAGCCCTTTCCTCCAAAGTTGTTTTCATTTCTGTGATTAATAAGTTTATTATTGCTTGCATACTTTTCTTATCCATGCTTACTTCTGGCTTATTTGTAGTTTCTTCTGGACTCTTATTTTCAATAATTGTAGTATCAGTTTTATTTGCTCTTGGTTTAATCTTTTTTTTATTCTTGTGTTTTTTATTTTTATGTTCTATTGTCCTTCAGTTGTTGTGTTTTGAGTACAAGCCATGCTATACTAAATATCTTTATAACAAATATAATCACCAACCTCAGAAATTACAATAGTAACTGAAGCAAGGATTGAAGCAGTTTAACCAATACCAGTTAGCCAAACAATGTCTCCAGTCTGAGAAAAAATAGCAACCAAATCCAAGTGAAGAAGAAAGAGAAGGGAAAAAGGGATAGAAAGAATAGACAATTATGCAAATCTACTGTCCACTGTAAATTCTATGGGTAGCAAGATGAGAAAGGGATGTAGAGCAGAGACACGCACAAAGAGTCAGGTTTCTTCCCCCAGATAATTCACAAACAAGTATCAGTGAATTCAGAAAGCTGAAGAAGGAGGCAGAAAGAAAGGAAGACAAGAATAAGAAAAAGAAAAAAAGACAAAGAGAGAGAGAGAAAAGAAAAAATAAAACAGTAAAAAAAAAAAGAGCAGTGAAAGAGTTTTTTCTATTATTTATTTATTTTTAATTAGCTAGGAGGAGGGAGAAGGGTGAGAGTGGGTAGAGGAGGTAGGAACAAGTTCCTTTCGCAATGGATAAGACGCCTTGTCACCTAGCTATGGAAAATACACTAAGATTTAATTCTGGTAAACCTGAAGGAGGGGGGGAAGGGACACACGTATACATAATATTAATAATAAAATAGAAGAGTAAAAAAACCTGTCCTGTCTTCAGCTTGGATGGCTCCAGATTGCCTCAGGCCCCCTGAGCAGAGGCAGCTGATTGTTAAAAAAATAAAACAGAGGTATACCAGAAGATGACAGAATGAGAAGCTGCTAGTGGATTGAGCTCTGACCACATCTACTGGAAAAGGTAGCATTTTTTACCTTTAGTAGGCCAGTCAATAAGGAGTCCTAGCGGTAACACCAAGGAGGTGACTATAACTCAATTTGGGGTAGAAAATAGAGTAAAAAGAAAGGGAAAAATATTTTTTCTTTTAAATTATTATTCCTGTAGTGCACCCTCCCACCCCCACATAACCAGTACCTGGGGACAAGAGATCTGCTCCTAGCAGACTCCCCTGCTGAGCTTCTTTCTTTACTAAGATTCCTGTCCCACCAGGGGGTGCCATTCATTCTAATTCTATTCCCTTCTGAAACCTTTGGCCTTTTTTCTTTCTAAGCCAGTCAGCTGCCTCTGCTCAGGAGGCCTGAGGCAGTCTGAAGCCATCCAAGCTGAAGACAGAACAGGATTTTTTACTCTGTTCTATTTTGTTATCAATACAACATAAACACGTACCCCTTTCCCCCTCTCCTTCAGGTTGACCAGAACTAACTCTTACTGTATTTTCCATTGCTAGGGGACTGGGTGTCTTTTTCACTACAAAAATAACTTACTTCACTTTTCCTACCACCCCTACCCATTCTCTCCCTCCCTCCGACATAGCTAATTAAATAATAAAAAATAAATAAATAAATAACTCCTTTCACTGCTCTTTTATTACTGTTCTTTTTCTTATCTTTTTCTTTTTTCTATCTCTCTTTATTTTTTCTTCTTTTTCTCATTCTTGTCATCCTTTCTTCCTTCCTCCTTTAGCTTTCTGAATTCACTGATACATGTTTGGGAATTATTTGGGGGAAGAAATCTGACTCAGATGGACTCTCTCTGCATGTATCTCTGCTCTACTTCCCTTTCTCCTCTAGCTACCCCTAGAATATACAGTGGATAGAAGATTTGCATAACTGTCTATTCCTGCTATTCTTGTCTAGTCCTGAGATTTTTTTTTCTTTCTTTCATAACAATCAGATGCCTCTGTTCAGGAGGCTTGAGGCAATCTGGGACAGGTTTTTTATCCTGATCTATTTTATTATTAATATTATATAAAGTTGTATATCTTCCCCCCCCTCCTTTAGGTTGACCAGAATTAACCCTTAGGGTATCTTTCATTGCTAGAGGACTGGCATCTTATCCATTGTGAAAGAAACTTGTCTCATTACTCCTACCTCCTCTACAGACTCTCCCCTTCTCCATCCTCCTAGAAAATTAAAAAAATAAAATAAAAAATAAATTAATCAATTAAAAACTCTCCTTTCACAGCTCTTTTATTACAGCTCTTTTTCTTATCTTTTTTCTTTTCTCTCTCTTGTTTCTCTTTTTTATCTTGTCTTCCGTTTCTTCCTTCTACTTTGTCTTTCTAAATTCACTAATATTCATTTGTGAATTATTTTGGGGAATAAATCTGACTCAGACTGGACTCTCTATGTGTGTGTCTCTGATCTCCTTTCCTTTCTCCTCTTGCTACCCTTAGAATATACAGTGGATAGATTTGCATAATTGTCTATTATTGCTATCTCTTCTTTCCTTTCTCTTTCTTCTTCAATTGGACTTGGTTGCTATTTTTTTCATGGAATGGAGACATTGCTTGGCTAACTGGTAGTGATTAAACTGCTTCAATCCTTGCTTCAGTTGCTGTTGTAATCCCTGAGGTTGGTGATTGCATTTGTCATAAAGGTACTTAGTACAGTGTTTCTTGTACTCAAAACACAACAACTGAGGAACAACAGAACATAAAAGAAACACATAAATCAAAAAAATGGATAGATCAAAAACAAATAAAACTGCTACTCCAATAAAAGGAGACAAGAGCCCAGAAGAAACTACAAATCAGCCAGAAGTAACCATAGATAAGAAAAGTATGCAAGCAATAATAAACTTATTAATCACAGAAATGTAAACAACATTGGAGGAAAGGAATAGCAGTATTAGGGAAACAACAGTTGAGACCCCCAAGGAAAATACGGATTATCTTGAGACAATTAGAGAACTGAAAGCTGAAATAGCTGAACTGAGGAAAGAAGCTGAGGGAAGGGAAAGCAGACTAACAGAAACAGAAAACAGAATTAGTCAGACAGAGGATGAGTTAGAGAAAATGAAGAAAGAGGTGAAAAAGCTCAAAAAGAGATTGAGACACACTGAAAACAACAGAGACATATTGATGATCTCAACAGAAGTAACATTCATATAATTGGCCTGCCAGAGGAAGAAAGAGAGGAAGGGGAAGGAAACATTCTAGAGGAAATAATAGAAGAAAACTTCCCAGACCTGAATAACAGAAAGGACATTAAGATTCAAGAGGCCCAGAGAGTCCCAAACAGAATCAACCCAGACCTGAAGACACCACGACACATCATAGTCACAGTGAAAAGAAGTAAGGATAAAGAAAGGATCCTAAAGGCTGCAAGAGAAAAACAAGAAGTCACATACAGGGGAAAATCCATAAGACTATTAACAGACTTCTCCATTCAAACTCTAAAAGCCAAAAGAGAATGGCAAGATATCTATCGAGCCATGAATGAAAAAGGGTTTCAACCAAGGATAATATATCCTGCTAGACTTTCATTCAAACTAGAGGGAGGGATCAAAACCTTCTTAGATAAACAACAGTTAAAGGAGGCAACCATCACCACACTGGCCCTGGAAGAGGTTCTAAAAGACCTCTTATAAGGAGGATCATCACTATAATACTTGCAATATATCAGAACAAACAAAAATATGTTGAACAATGGCACTACAGTACATTAAATACATAATATCAATAATTTTCAATGGCTTAAACTCACCCATCAAAAGGCACAGAGTTGGGGGATGGATCAGAAAATATAATCCAACCATATGCTGCTTGCAAGAATCCCATCGTCACAACAAGATAAACACAGACTTTAAGTGAAAGGATGGAAAACTATCATACAGGCTAACAGACCACAAAAAAGGGCAGGAACAGCCATTCTCATCGCAGACACAATAGATTTTAAATTAAATAAAGTAGGGAGTCGGGCTGTAGTGCAGCTGGTTAAGTGCAGGTGGCGCAAAGCACAAGGACTGGCATAAGGATCCCAGTTCGAACCCGGCTCCCTACCTGCAGGGAGTCGCTTCACAGGTGGTAAAGCAGGTCTGCAGGTGTCTATCTTTCTCTCGCCCTCTCTCTCTGTCTTCCCCTCCTCTCTCCATTTCTCTCTGTCCTATCCAACAGCAACAACAATAATGACTACAACAATAAAAAAAAAACAAGGGCAACAAAAGGGAATAAATAAAATAAATATAAAAAAAAATTAAATAAAGTAATAAAAGATAGGCAAGGACATTACATAATTATTAGAGGATCAATCAACCAAGAAGACTTAACAGTTATTAACATCTATGCACCCAATGAGGGACCATCTAAATCCATCCAGCACCTACTGAAAGAATTTCAAAAATACATCAATAGTAATACAATAATAGTGGGAGACTTTAATACCCCACTCTCATACTTAGACAGATCATAAAAGCAGAGAATCAACAAAGATACAAGAGAATTAAATGAAAAGACTGACACACTAGACCTCTTGGACATTTTCAAAGTCCTTCACCCCAAAAAACTGGAATAAACCTTCTTTTCAAATCCACATAACACATACTCAAGGATAGACCACATGTTAGGCCACAAAGACAGCATCAATAATTTCAAGAGCATCAAAATCATCCCAAGTATCTTCTCAGACCACAATGGAGTAAAACTAACAGTTAACAACAAACAGAAAATTATTAAAAGTCACAGAATTTGGAAACTAAACAACATACTGCTTAAGAACCACTGGGTAAGAGAGACACTCAAGCAGGAAATTCAAATGTTCCTGGAAACAAATGAAAATAAATACACAAGCTATCAAAATATTTGGGACACAGCTAAAGCAGTACAGAGAGGGAAACTTATAGCCATACAATCACATATTAAACTACGAGAAAAAGCTCAAATGAATGACCTTACTGCACACCTCAAGGACTTAGAGGAAGAGGAACAAAGGAACCCTAAAGCAACCAGAAGGACAGAAATCACTAAAAATTAGAGCAGAAATAAACAACATCGAAAATAAAAGAACCATACAAAAAATCAATGAAGCCAAATGTTGGTTCTTTGAAAGACTAAACAAAATTGACAGACTCACCAAACAAAAAAGAGAGAAGACTCAAATTAATAGAATTGTAAACAATGGAGGAGATATCACAACTGACACCACAGAAATCCAGAGAATCATGAGAAACTTCTATGAAGAACTATACGACACCAAGCTAGAGAAACTGGAAGAAATGGAACAATTCCTAGAAACATATGTCCTTCCAAAACTGAACCAAGAAGAACTACAAAACCTAAATGCACCAATTACAGACAAAGAAATTGAAACTGTTATTAAGAATCTCTCCAACAACAAAAGTCCTGGACCAGATGGCTTCACAAAGAAATTCTACAAAACTTTCAGGAAACAGTTAGTACCCATACTTCTTAAGCTTTTCCATAAGATTGAAGAAACAGAAATACTCCCTTCCACCTTCTATGAAGCCAACATCACTCTGATACCAAAAGCAGATAGGGACACAACAAAAAAGGAAAACTACAGACCAATATCTCTGATGAACATAGATGCCAAAATATTAAACAAGATCTGGACCAACCGGGTAGAGTAGCACATCAAAAAGATTGTTCATCATTACAAGTGGAATTCATCCCAGGAATGCAAGGTTGGTTCAACATCCGTAAGTCAATCAATGTCATTCGCCACATCAATAAAAGCAAAGCCACAAACCACATGATTATATCAATAGATGCAGAGAAAGCCTTTGACAAAATCCAACACCCATTCATGCTCAAAACTCTACAAAAAATAGGAATAGACAGGAAATTCCTCAAAATAGTGGAATCTATATATAGCAAACCTATAGCCAACATCATACTCAATGGACAGAAGCTGAAAGCATTCCCCCTCAGATCGGGGACTAGACAGGGCTTTCCACTGTCACCATTACTCTTCAACATAGTATTGGAAGTTCTTTCCATAGCGATCAGGCAAGAGAAAGAAACCAAAGGAATACAGATTGGAAGGGAAGAAGTCAAGCTGATGATGATAGTATACATAGAAAAACCTAAAGAATCCAGCAGAAAACTACTGGAAGTTATTAGGCAATATAACAAGGTGTCAGGCTACAAAATCAATGTACAAAAATCAAAGGCATTTCTTTATGCAAACACTAAATCTGAAAAAGAAGACATGAAGAAATCATTTCTATTTACTGTCTCAGCAAAATCAATAAAATGCCTTGGAATAAAGTTGACCAAAAAGGTGAAAGACTTGTATACTGAAAATTATGAGTCACTACTCAAGGAAATAGAAACTGATACCAAGAAACGTAAAGATATCCCATGCTCATGGATTGGAAGAATAAACACCATAAAAATGAATATTCTCACCAGAGCCATATACAAATTTAATGCAGTACCCATCAAAGTTCCAACAAGCTTCTTTAAGAGAATAGAACAAACACTACAATCATTTATCTGGAACTTGAAAACACCTAGAATTGCCTAAACCATCTTGAGGAAAAGAAACAGAAATGGAAGCATCACCCTCCCAGATCTCAAACTATATTATAAAGCCATATCATCAAAACAGCCTGGTACTGGAACAAAAATAGGCACACAGACCAGTAGAACAGAACTGAAAGCCCAGAAATAAACCCCCACGCCTATGGACATCTAATCTTTAATAAGTGGGCCCAGTGTATTAAATGGAAGAAGGAGGCTCTTCAATAAACGGTGCTGGGAAAACTGGGTTGTAACATGCAGAAGAATGAAACTGCAGCACTTTATCTCATCAGAAACAAAAATCAACTCCAAATGGATCAAAGACCTAGATGTTAGACCATAAACAATCAAACACTTAGAGGAAAACATTGGTAAAACACTTTCCCACCTACACCTCAAGGCCATCTTGGATGAAATAAACCCAATTGCAAGAAAGACTAAAGCAGAAACAAACCAATGGGACTACATCAAATTGAAAAGCTTCTGCACATCCAAAGAAACTATCACACAAACAAAGAGACCCCTCACAGAATGGGAGAAGATCTTCACATGCCATACATCAGACAAGAAACTAATCACCAAAATATATAAAGAGCTAAGCAAACTTAGCAACAAAAAAGCATATGACCACATTCAAAAATGGGCAGAGGATATGAACAAAACATTCACCTCAGAGGAGATCCAAAAGGCTAACTAACAAACATATGAAAAACTGCTCTAGGTCACTGATGGTCAGAGAAATGCAAATTAAGACAACATTGAGATACCTCCTCACTCCTGTAAGAATGGCATACATCAAAAGGGACAGCAGCAACAAGTGCTGGAGAGGCTGTGGGGACAGAGGAACCCTTTTCCATTGCTGATGGGAATGTAAATTGGTCCAGCCTCTCTGGAGAGCAGTCTGGAAAACTCTCACAAGGCTAGACATGGACCTTCCATATGATCCAGTAATTCCTCTCCTGGGCTTATACCACAAGGACTCCATAACACCCAACCAAAAAAAGGTGTGTACTCCTATGTTCATAGCAGCACAATTCATAATAGCTAAAACCTGGAAGCTACCCAGGTGCCCAACAACAGAGGAGTGGCTGAGAAAGCTGTGGTATATATACACAATGAATACTATACAGCTATCAAGAGCAATGAACCCACCTTCTCTGACCCATCTTGGATGGAGCAAGAGGGAATTATGTTAAGTGAGCTAAGTCAGAAAGATAAAGATGAGTATGGGATGATACCCCTCATCAACAGAAGTTGAGAAAGAAGATCTGAAAGGGAAACTAAAAGCAGGATTTGACTAAATATGGAGTAGGCCACCAAAGTAAAAGCCCTGTGGTGAGGGGTAGACATGCAATTTCCTGGGCCGGTGGGTGGTGGGGGTGGGTGGGATGGGACATAGTCTTTTGGTGGTGGGGATGGTGTTTATCTACACTCCTAGTAAAGTGTAGTCATATATCACTAGTTAATTAATACGTGAGGGGGAAAATTAATTGTATGTCTCAAAGTTTTTAAAACACAGACTGAGTCTTTTTAATATATAGGCTGTGTATTTGATATGCGGACTCTCTCAAAAGCCTAGACCAATCAGAAGCAACCAATGGCACAGCTATATACAAGATACTGGGTACTGGGAGTCGGGCTGTAGCGCAGCGGGTTAAGCGCAGGTGGCGCAAAGCACAAGGACCGGCATAAGGATCCCGGTTCGAACTCCGGCTCCCCACCTGCAGGGGAGTCGCTTCACAGGCGGTGAAGCAGGTCTGCAGGTGTCTATCTTTCCCTCCTCCTCTCTGTCTTCCCCTCCTCTCTCCATTTCTCTCTGTCCTATCCAACAACGATGACAACAACAATAATAACTACAACAATAAAACAACAAGGGCAACAAAAGGGAATAAATAAATAAAATTAAAAAAAAGATACTGGGTACTATACAGCAAACCCTAAAAAAAGTTAACCCAATTACCAAATAATGTGATGATAACATTAACTATCCATTGTCTTATTGAACCCTAAGATAGCAGGAACCTCACATCTCCACTAGAGAGCCTATATTTTCCCCAGTCCTGGAACCTTAGGATAGGGCCCACTTTCCCGCATGCCTCTCCCAATCCATATCAAATAACATTGCATCTGCCGATAGCAACCTAATCAATGCAACGATTGCCACCTCAACATGCTTCAGCTCAGATTGTGTCCAGAGACTTCAGGTGTGGAATGACAACCCTTCAGCTTTATTACTCGGGTGAGACCTTTCCTTTCATAGTATTCTCTATTTCCATCCCAGGTGGTTCACTTTCTAACAAAGTCCCAAAACCTAGATATACACCAGGTTTTGTGAGAGAGAGCATATGTTCACACTTATCCATAAACTAGTGCAAAATATATACCTGAAAGCAGAAGTACACTAGAGTTTGCAGTGAGTACCCCCCTAACACTTCCTCTGCACTATTCCAACCTTTGGGTCCATGATTGCTCAACAATTTGTTTGGCTTTGTATGTTAACTCTCTTTTCAGCCACCAGGTTCAGATGCCATCAGGATGCCGGCCTGGCTTCCCTGGACTGAAGACCCTACCAATGTGCCCTGGAGCTCCACTTCCCCAGAGACCCACCCTACTAGGGAAAGAGAGAGGCAGACTGGGAGTATGGACCGACCAGTCAACGTCCATGTTCAGCAGGGAAGCAATTCCAGAAGCCAGACCTTCCACCTTCTGCAACCCACAACGACCCTGGGTCCATGCTCCCAGAGGGATAGAAAATGGGAAAGCTATCAGGGTAGGGGATGGGATATGGAGATCGGGTGGTGGGAATTGTGTGGAGTTGTACCTCTCCTACTCTATGGTTTTGTTAATTTATCCTTTCTTAAATAAAAAATAAATTTAAAAAAATAAAACAAACAGTTAAAAAAAGAGAGAGAAGAAAAGAAAAAAAAAAAAAAAAAAACCTCCATGCAGTTTTTCCCAGGCAGGGTGAGGCTCTGTTTGGTCAGATATTTGAATCTCCAATTGGCCACTTAGACAGAAAAAGGGCCAAGGGATTAGGAAAGGAACAGGACTGGAATGATACCCCTGGTGAGCCAGGAATCTTGGTAAAGAAGCTCAGTGGGATAGCCTGCTAGAAGCAGTTCTCAGGCCCCCAGGGTCTGGTTATGGGGTTGGGGAGGCAGGGGTGCACTTCAGGAATAATAAAAAAAATCCTTTCTTTTTTCCCTATTTTCTAACCCAAATTGAGCTATAGTCACCTCCTTGGTATCACACCTAGAACCCCTTATTCACTGTCATGCTGAAGGCCAGGAATCCTACCGTTTCCAACAGTTGTTGTCAGAGCTCAGGCCAGTAGCTCCTTCCCAGACATCATCCTGGCTCCACCTCCCTGTTGCTCTTTTTTTTTTATTGTTGTAGTTATTATTATTGTTGTTATTGATGTTGCCATTGTTATACAGGACAGAGAGAAATGGAGAGAGGAAAAGAAGATGGGGGGGGAGAAAGACACCTGCATACCTTCTTCACCACCTGTGAAGTGACTCCCCTGCAGGTAAGGAACTGTGGGGTTCAAACCGGGATCTTTACTCCAGTCCTTGCACTGTGTGCCACCTGCGCTTACCCACTGCACTGCCGCTTGACTCCCTCTTGATACTTTTTATTTGAAAATTGACATAATAGCAGCAAATATCAGTGAGATCAGAAACTAAAGTAGTATCATAATCAGAGGCATTCACAATCCAAGTTCTAATAAACTGAAATTCTAGAACACTAACATCTTTGGGGTGGCGGAGAGGCAGAATAAGCTTATCTAATAGAGAAAAAGTATACAGAAGTAGGGCAGGGTTGTGGTGGTGCATCCAATAGAGCACATACTTTACTATGCAAGAAGACCTGTGTTTAAGGCCCCTGTCCCTATCTGCAAGGGAGAAAGTTCAAGAAATATAGCAATGTTGCAAATATCTCTCTTTCTCTCTGTCTCAATGTCTACATCTCTCTGCCTCACCCTCTATCAAAATAAAAATGAATAAGTAAATAAATATTGCTATCAAGATTGGTGGAGTCATCTTGCAAACACCAAGTTCCAGTGACAGCCCTGTTGGCAAAAAATAAAATTAAAAAAAAGTATACAGAGAGATAGCTGTAGAGACAAAGAGATACTATGAGATTAATTCCTTGTCATCCAAACAATTCCTCAGTTGAGTCAACTTAAACATCAACTAGGGGGACAGGTGGTAGTGTACGCATTGAGGGTGAATGTTACCATGCAGCAAGGACCCTTTTGATTCCCTGTTCCCCACCTGCAGAGGGGATGCTTCATGAGAAATGAAACAGTTCTGTAGGGGTCTCTCTCCCTATCTTTCCCTTCCCTCTCAATTTCTCTATGCTTAATCTAATTTTTAAAAAGGGAAAGGGAAAAGTTGCATAATATTAAACTGGTAACCTAGGTAAAGAGGTAAATGCCCTCACTTTATGTTGGAACCCAGAGAGTTCTACCTTACTGTACAGATGACTCTGTCTTACTGAAGGTTACAACAAGATTTGTGATACTCTTGATAACCTGGTATTTAATGAAAGGCTAATCTCCTGTGAATATTGAGAGCTCAGAGCTAGTCTTCATATAACCTGCAGTACAAACTCACACTAGTTGTACAGATTGAAAAACTTTAAGCAAAATGTGTAATTTAAGATAGGAATGGTTGCTCAGTGGGAGAGTTCATAATCTGCATGGCTTGAGATTCCCAAATACCAAATATACTAGAGTAACATCCTAGTTCATGTTCCCTCTATCTATCTGTCAGTCTATCTAGCTATCTATCTTCCTCTCTCATTAACCTCATAACTGAATATATCTTTTTTATTTTTATTGGGAGATTAATGGCTTACAGTAAATACAATTGCTAATAATTTAATATATCTTAAAAAAATTAAGTCCTTTGAGCTCTAGTGCACCTAGGTTGGTACTTCCAATTTCACCCTAGATATCATAAGATTCCCATAAATCAAGTTCCAAGAACAAATACGGAACTCTTGGACAAAACCCACAGAACACAGAGAGATACCAAAAGGAAAGGGGTGGCGGGGGTGGGGGGATGTAGCTCTTAAAAGAGAATTGCTTTCATCCAGCAGTTTCTCTCCTTGGGAAGCCAGGAGAAGCTCCTTAATCCTTCAATAAAACCTTCCTTCATTTTTTGTTCAAGTTTTACAGGGCTTTTATTTTTTAAGAAAAGTGACAATCTACTGATTAACAGTTTTGGGCCCTAGACAGTGAATCTTTAGAACTCCACTTCACCTCACCATTATTTATGCTTTTACTGCATTGGTTTCTGAACCACATCCTGCAGCCTCATTCCTTTGTCATCACCAAGTGCCAGTGGTCTTCTGCATTTCTCTTTGCTATCTGTTTGAATGACATACTGAATGAATAAGAGGGGCTTACGGTGTCCACATGGGACTTGACTGCAGAAGAAAAGTATTGGTAAATTCTTGTGGGAAATCTAGCTTTTGCTGATCAAACACAATATGGATGACTATAAATGTCTGGGAATTAAGAACGGTGAGACCAAAGAGGCAAAGGGATGGCCACCTAATTCCCCACAAGGGTTGAACACAGGAAATAACTAGTCTTATCATTTTAGACACTATGAGAAATAATCCACAGCCTAAAGTCTGGTGTATATAGATAAATCTTTCACAGAAAAGGTGAATAAAGCAACTGTTAGCCAGCTTTAAATAACGTAATGTAGCACTATTAGAAAAGATGGCATTTTGTAAACCTACACTTTTCTTCTGGGAATGATCACACTGCCTCAAATCCCTCATGCTTCTATAGATGGGAGTAAAAATGTCTTTTATTCTCCAGAGGGGTCTAAGTTGGCTGGCTGCCAGCTGTTTGCTACTAAGGCTGCTTTTTCTTGAAATTCTCACCAGCATTTCTGTTTGTAGTCCTGTGAAATAAGCAAAACACCTTGTCTATGACAAGACTCTGTCTGATGGGAGTGACCGGGAGATAGGAAAGAACAGAACTCCTGACCTTCATCTCAGAAATCAGCACTTTTTAGTCAGTGCAGTTAGTCTCAGGAAGAAAAAATGAGTTCAGGAGCTACCTCCTATACCTCCTTTAGTTTCTTTTATTCGCTCTGTGATGAACTATTTTAAGATTAATTGGACTCATAGCCAGAAAACCCAGTTGTATGACCCCTCTTAGCTCTGGAATGAGTAAACCAAGGCATAATTATTTCCTGCTGAAGGTCAGATGCACAGTGGTATTTGAAAACAATTCATCATTGGGCATTAAGAAAGTGAGAAAACATTTGACTTCCTCTCTCCCTTGTTTGGAAATCTATTCTTTATTTTCAAGTTGCATAAAAATTTAGACTCTGGTGTCAGTTGTTATGATTCTGTCAAGACACTAGATGAAGTGCTCATCAGTTGCAGGTGAACTTGCACAAAATTGATATGATCTGTACTTATCAGAATTATTGTGGGCACTGAAGCAAATCATTAGGGTACAAAGCAGTAGATATTTCAGCAAAATACCTTTTCCTCTTCTTTCTCAAATTGCTTCCTTTAAAAAGAACTAGCTCTTCTCTAGATTTGAGAAGCCAGCCCCCCTTCAAGAATTTGATTTCCAGTGTCAAGCGCAATATTCCTTTTAGTGATTGTAACATTCTAAAGGAAAGGGGGGATGTGTTTGTTTATACACAAATGCATGTATTATCTGATTTGAGTCTTATAAATACCAAAAAAAAAAAAAAAAGGAAGTCATGGAACATATACTCAATAAAATACTGCTCAGTAGTTTAAAAAAGACTATTTTGTGTTCTTTAGAGCAAAATGGATGGAACTGGCAGTGATTGTGCTTGCTAAAGTAAATAAAGAAGTAAAGGACAACTATGAGACGATTTCATTCATTTATGGAATAAAGAAAATTGAAGGGCATAAACTTGAAGTAAGAAATATACGTGTGTGTGTGTGTGTGTGTGTGTGTGTGTGTGTGTGTGTGTGTGTGTGTGTGTGTAGAGTCTAGCCATATCTATGACCTTGGGGTATGGTGGTTACCCTTGGAGGGTGATAAGGACATAGAACTTTGGTTGTGGGAATAGTATAGAAATATACCCCTGGGCCAGGCAGTGGCACAACTGGTTAAATGCACATATTACAACGCTCAAGGACCCAGGTTCAAGACCCTAGTCCCCACCAGCAGGGAGAAAAGCTTCTTAAGTCTTGAATCAGGACTGCAGGTATCTCATTTCTTCTTTACCTCACCTCCCCTCCAATTTCTCTCTGTCTTTATCCAATAATTTTTTTTTAATTAGAACTATACCCCCTATTGGAACCAGGCAGTGGTGCATCCAGTTGGTTGCACACATTACCATGCAAAAGGACCCAGGTTCAAGCCCTTCTTTGCCACTTGCTGTGAAGGAAGCTTCACAAAAAAATGCCCACTAGAAGCCATGCTGGCACTGAGACCCAGTGACAACCATGATGGCAATTAAAAAAAAAAAGAATTCTGCCCCTTTTATCTTATAATCTGTTAATCACTAATAATAATAAATTAAAATACATGTATTTACACAGAGAGAAAAAGTAAACAAGGAAGAGGAGGATATGGGAGAAGAAGGAATCTGGGAGGAAAAGAGGAGAAGAAAGAGGTAAGGGAAAAATGGGGAGGAGAGAAAGTATTAATAAAAGAACACTCTTTGAAGTTTACCTTTAGTAACTTCTGATTCTACCAGCTAGTCCATTAAGTTTTAATCAAGTATTTGTTAATCATGTTCAATGCTTTATACTGTGTCAATAAATCAAATGTCAACCAAAGGGAGAAAACCTAAAACTAGATGAATTTCATAAGTTTTATTGCTTAGGGTCTCAAAAGTAAGATATTGTTTTGTTGTGATCTAAATGTAATGTAAAGTTTCCTACCTCTGAAAATCCTTATCAGAGAATATGTATGTTGGCACCTATCCTAACTAGAACCTAGGAATTTATTCTTACCAGAAAATAAAAGTGCCAGGGAGAAATCACAGCAGCTGTGCACCAGATTTAAATATCTGAGGCCTCAGAGGTCTCAGGTTTGATCCCTATTACCACCATATACCAGAGCCAGTTTTCTACTATCATATTCTCTCTCTCTATCTCTATCTCTCTCATTCTGAGTGTGTATCTCTCCCCCCTCCCCTCCTCCCTCTCCCTCTTATTAAAATAATTAATCTTTTAAAATAATGATAAAATTTCACTTTATCATTATAAATGTACACAGACAGCTGAGGAGGTATGGAACCAGGAGCCTTTGACATAGCAGGCTTGTTTTGTCATGGTGATTACAAGAATCCATGCATATGCAAAACATATAGCCAATAAAAATGAACTTCAGCTGCATATACAATTTTTTTTAATATATTTACTACTGTATAAGAGGACTGTGAAGGCAAATTTACCAAGAAGCTAATGCATGAAGCTTATGCTTCAAAATGCCTCATACGCACATCCTTTTCCCAAGTCTTGTATCATTTTGGGCTTTTTTTTCATCTTCCTTAAAAAGTTTATTTGAACCCTTTTTATACAATTAAAATTAAGCGTATATTAATATATTTTATGTTGGCTTACAATACTATAAAACTTTATATATTTAGTTTCAGGTTCCAGATGCTAACATGATGCCAACCAGACTTTCCTGGGCAGATGACCCCACCAATATGTCCTGGAGCCCTGCTTCCCCAGAATCCCCACCCCACTAAGGGAAAGTGTTGTTAAAATTCGTAGGCTCTAGCTGGCCGGGTAACAGAGACGCGGAGACAACCGCTGGGCAGGGAAGCTGTATTTCTTTATTCAGGAACCACGATTCATAAACTAAGACAAACTAATCACCAAAAAGAACTCTGCTGTCTCTTTGCGGCGGTGCAAGCACTCTCTCCAACTCTGCAACTCTGCAACTCTCCAACTCCCGAACTCTGGAACTCTTCAACTCTTGAACTCTGTAACTCAGGAACCCTGGCCCTCTCTCGGGGGTTCCTTGGGGCGGGGCCAAGCGGGCCCAAGAAACTAACTGGACTGATCCAATTCTCTTGGCGGGGGAGAACTACCCAATGTAAAGCATACAACAATTCCCCCTTTTCTTTTTAACCCGGCCAGCTAGAGCCTACGAATTTTAACAACAAATGGCCCCACGTTGGGCGCCATTTGTTGTTAAAATTCGTAGGCTCTAGCTGGCCGGGTAACAGAGACGCGGAGACAACAGCTGGGCAGGGAAGCTGTATTTCTTTATTCAGGAACCACGATTCATAAACTAAGACAAACTAATCACCAAACAGAACTCTGCTGTCTCTTTGCGGCGGCGCAAGCACTCTCTCCAACTCTGCAACTCTGCAACTCTCCAACTCCCGAACTCTGGAACTCTTCAACTCTTGAACTCTGTAACTCAAGAACCCTGGCCCTCTCTCGGGGGGTCCTTGGGGCGGGGCCAAGTGGGCCCAAGAAACTAACTGGACTGATCCAATTCTCTTGGCGGGGAAGAACTACCCAATGTAAAGCATACAACAGGAAAGAGAGAGGCAGGCTGGGAGTATGCATTAACCTGCCAATGCCCATGTTCAGCGGGGAAGCAATTACAGAAGCCAGACCTTCCACCTTCTACACTCGATAATGACACTGGGTCCATACTCCCAGAGGGATAAAGACTAGGAAAGCTACCAGGGGAGGGGATGGGATACAGAGTTCTGGTGGTTGGAACTGTGTGGAGTTGTACCCCTCTTATCCTATGGTTTTTGTCAGTGTTTCCTTTTTATAAATAAATTTTTTGTTTGTTTTTTGTTTTTACCAGAGCACTGCTCAGCTCTGGTTTGTGGCGGCATGGGGGATTGAACCTGGGACTTGAGAGCCTCAGGCATGAAAGTCTTTTTGCATAACCATTATGCTATACCCCTACCCTATAAATAAAATTTTTTAAAAAGATATTTAGTGTCATATTTTGTGTCATATCTTTTTTTGAAAGATATTTAGTGTCATACATACATGTTAGTATGACTCACCACACCTACCACAAAACTCAAGTACCTTTAAGCCAAAGAAACTTCTCTACCTGTCCTCCTCTCCTCCCAACTATTCCTTCTGATAACCACCATAGTTTTCATGGAGTCTGAAATTTAGTTATGTTATTACTATTTTTTGCAAGTTCATTTTAGTTATTTACATATGAGTGTATTCATACCATCTGGTAATTGATTTTAACTTCCATATTTCACTTAGCACCACTAGTTCAACCTATTGTGTTACAAAAAGTAAAATGTTCTCTTAATGACCAAGTAGTATTAGGTTGAATTTAATGGGCATTCAGATTGATTCCATGGTTTGGATATTGTGAATAGCGCACCTATGAATATAAGGATGCAGATAGCCTTTCAAATCAGTTTTTATATCATTCAGATAAAATCCTGTGAGTATTAGATGACTTTAAAACATTTTCATTTTTACTTTATAGAATTTCTATGCCATGCTTCATAGGGACTGTCCCAGTTTACCTTCCCACCAGCAGTGCACCAGAATTTATTTTTCTTCACATCTTCACCTAAACTTATTGTTGTCAATCTTTTTTTAATTTTTAATAGTGATTTAATAATAATTCACAAGATTATAAAATAGCAAGGTTACAAAACCACACAGTTCCCACCATCAGAGTTCCGTGTTCCATCCCCTCCATTAGAGACTCCCCATTGTGGGATGTTTCTGGGTGTGCCCAGATTATGGCACACTCACCTACAAGATGGACACTTCATGAGAGGCAAAGAATATCTTCAAGTGTCTGTTTTTCTCTCTTTCTATCACCCCTTCTCTCTCAATTTCTCTCTGTCCTGTACAATAAAGTAGAAAAAATGATCACCGGGAGCAGTGGCTTTATGGTTCAGGCACTGAGTCCCAGTAATAACCCTTGAGACAAAAAAAAAAAAAGATTCAGGTTCAAACCCAGCCCCCACTGCACTGAAGAAAGCTTTATTACTGTGGTATCTTTCTTTATATCCCTCTATCTCTCTACTTTTGTCTCTGTCTGTAAAAATCAACCTATAGCATTGAAGTTCCTTACCAAAAAATGATGATTTTCCCATATATAAGGAGGGGGAAAGAATGAAAGAATTCAATGGAGCCATGTCCAGTTCTCAAAGAGATTTATGAAGCAAAGTGTATATGGAGCACTATGGGTAAGGAGAAAATAAAATAATAATAATTATATTAGATTACAGAAAAAAATGTTTGTTTTCAAAAGCTACTGTAACAATAAGCAATTGGATGATTTAAGTTGGAAAGTGATCAGAAATTTTGCTCTGATTTTGCAGGTGTAAAGGCAAAAGCAAAGCAAAGGAGAAAAGAAACAGACAGAGGAGAAAATAATGCAATGCTACACCCCCGCTACAACTAATCATAACAAGGGTTTTTATGTAGTTGCAGAGGTTAGAACTTGGGTGCTGGCACATGGTAATGTGTGTGCTCTACCAGGTATACTACCTTCTGACCCTAAAGTGCTTTTAGTGCTCCTCTTTATTCTTTTCTGTCTAGTCCTCTTTGACCTTCCCCCACCACCTTCCCTCCTCTACCTCTACTTCTCATTCCTCTCCTCTCCTCCAGTCTTTTTTATTTATTTATTTACAAAAAGGAAATATTGACAAAACCATAGGATAAGAGGGTACAACTACACACAATTCCCACCAACAGATCTCCATATCCCATCGCCTCCCCTGATACTTTTCCTTTTCTTTATCCCTCTGGGAGTATGGACCCAAGATCATTGTGGAATGCAGAAGGTTGAAGGTCTGGCTTCTCTAATTGCGTCCCCACTGAACATGGGCATTGACTGGTCCATCCATACTCCCAGCCTGCCTCTCTCTTTCCCTGGTAGGGTGGGCCTCTGGGGAAGCAGAGCTCCAGGATACATTGGTGGGGTTGTCTGTCCAGGGAAGTCTGGTCGCATCATGCTAGCATCTGGAACCTGGTGGCTGAAAAGAGAGTTAACATACAAAGCCAAACAAATTGTTGACCAGTCATGGACCTAAAGGCTGGAATAGTGAAGATGAAGTGTTGGGGGTGTC
Source organism: Erinaceus europaeus (assembly GCF_950295315.1). NCBI lineage: Eukaryota > Metazoa > Chordata > Mammalia > Eulipotyphla > Erinaceidae > Erinaceus > Erinaceus europaeus. The sequence continues at coordinate 34,748,879 of NC_080174.1, forward strand.
CTCCATTTTGTAGATAGCTAGTAGGCATATTTTAGTTATATTCCAAAGGGCCTGTAGCTATACTAATTTTCTTTTCCTGAGCCTGAAATCTGATATGCAGGTGGATCCAAGTTATTCTCTGGGGAGATGATGAAGCTAAATAAGGGCAAGAAACTGGCATACTTTAATGACGACTCTTTAGTCACTATCAGGCCACCCCATCAGCTGCAGCCCTAGTCGGGGAGTCCTGATATTCCCAAACAGAAATGATGAGCCTAGACCTCAAATAAATCCCTCTCTCCTTTGTTACCAGCCATCTCTATCAGGAAAAAGATAATAGACCCCTTTAGGAGCCCCCCCATATGACCTTGGATCAACAAAGGCAGAGGATCAACAAAGGCAGAGAATGTTCCATCCTCCGAAGAGACGATGGACAACATACTCTGTGTTCCACCTGAGGAATATGGGTCCTGACATCACACATATTATAGTGTGCAAAGACCAGGGTTCAAGCCCCTGGTCCCCACCTGCAGGGGGAAAGACTCACAAGTGGTGAAGAAGGGCTGCAGGTGTTTCTGTCTCTTTCTCTATTTCCCCTACACTTCTCAATTTCTCGCTATCCTTATCCCATAATAAATAAATAATATTTTTAAAAAGAAAGAAAAAAACAGAGAAATACAAAAAAGTTAAAAAAAAAGTAATCATTTTTGGTGGCAGTAACATTGATATTGATGTTGATGTTCTGGCATTGTTCTGTGTGTATTGTAGGGAAAATGTGCAATCATTTGATATTCTATCATTCCACTGACATTAAGAGTCAGGATCCTCAGTATAGATGAAAGTAAGGTCATGAGAGAAGATAAGTAAAAACTTTAGTATCTTACCCTAATTTTGAATAGGCAATATCATAATGATCACCTAATTTTATCTTAAAACTATTTAATTTTTACCTCTTATCATTATAAAGTTCCATTGCAATAACTATGTCAGTGTCAACAGTGAGGGTTTATATAATCTGTATATAGTATGTACATTTAAATACTTACCAGAAGGACTTTGTCTCCAATTTCTTTTTTTAATTTCATTTTTTAACGAGAGCACTGGCTTAGTTCTGGCTTATGATGGTGCAGGGGATTGAATTTGGGACCTTTGAACCTCAGGTATGGAAGTCTATCTGCATAGCCACTATGCTATCTCTCCTGCCCCCAAAATATCTTTAGCTTAAAAAATTATTTTGAAGAAATATAGCAAGATATTTCAGGATAAGAAAGAAATACATTAATCTTGAAATGTCTTCTTATAGAAAAATTTAACAATGATATCAAAGATGACTAAAGTGTCAAGAGGACCCAGAAATGTATTTAAAGAGCCTTCAGTGGTCAAATATGGGGATATTTGAGCATCTTTCAGCACCTTGAGAACTTACATCAGCTAAATAAATTGAAATTGGAGGCATTCAGACAAAAAAAGAATCCAGTAGAGAGAGGGAAAAGATGACTTGATACAATGAAATCAGAAGGACTGAGTAAAATCTGCATTGTGAATACAGAAACTCCAGTTTTTCATGTTTTTTCAAGTCTTGAGTACAAGCAGCCAGTCTTGCCTCTCCAAGCAGGAAATGGAAATATTTTTCTCTAAAGGAAACAAACTTGAAGAGACAAAGTATACTGTGATGTCAGGAGTTCAGTTGAAAAGTTCTGTGTTCACCAGTTGTACCACAAGCACAGTTTGCCAGTTGATTAGCCCTACATATAGGCAAACAGATGCTCTATTCAGCTTTTTTATGTCCTGGTCTTAACTATGAATGGACAGGTCAGGACTACTAGACATTGGAGGACAGTCTCCAAAATAGACCAAAATAAATGGGCCAGGAAAGGGGGCAGGTTATAGAGGAAGTGCTAAGAAAAAGAAAAAAGAAAAGAACTAAAATTAATAGCTTCAGAAAAAATGAAAATGACAACCCATTTAGGGAAGCATTAAAAAAATAAAGTCTAAGAAAGAACAGGGAGTCCTTTCAACAAAAATAAATGCATGGGCATTAGCAAAGCAAAAACAAATGCACTTGGGCATTAATAGGAAAAGACAAGAAAATTAGAGAATCAATCCAGAAAACTAAATTAATAGAAGGAAAGAGAGAATATAATAAGAAGGAAAATATCAAAGAAATATGTAGGAAAAACTCCTAACTATTGGGTATGAGTCTGTAGTTTAGAAAGCAATGAAGTTAATGGAAAGAAAAAAAAAGCTGTGTCATTAAGAAGTTTCGTAACACTGAAAATAGAAAAGATTTTTAAAAATATTTTGGGGAATAGACTCAGAGGGAGAGTTTATTATTCTATGTATCATAACACAAAATGATGCAATATATCTAATGATAACATCAACCTTAGAAGACAATAGGAGATCAGGAAGATAGCAAGTGGTTTTTCAAAAGACATTCTCTGAGGTCCCAGGTTCAATCTTCAGGGCCACCATAAACCAGAGACGAGCAGTTCTCTAATTAATTAATTAATTAATTAAGGCAATGGATCGATGTCTCCAGAGTTCTGACAACTTTCAGTCTAGAACTTTATCTAATCAAATTATTCACCAAATATAAAGATAAAAACTTCACCAAAAAAATCAAGAGATTTTCTTTAAGATCAGTTTTGTGTTCATAGATCAGGTGGTGGCACACCTGGTTGAGAGCATATGTTGCAATGCACAAGGATCCTAGTTCAAGCCCCTGGTGCCCAATTGCAAGGCAGTAGCTTCACAAGTGGTGAAACAATGCTGCAGGTGTCTCTCTTTCCCTCTCCATTTCTCTCAGTCACTCTCTGTCTCTATCCAAAATTAATAATAAGCAAAATAATATTTATCTAATTTTTTAAAAGAAAGAAAATCAATACTGTATTGACTGCATTATCTTTTTTAGTCCAGAACTATTTTTTCCTACATAATTGTCCCTTTTGTCCCAATTTACCCCTTCTCTTATGGTAATTAGTCTTACAGCCTAAAATTTTACTTTATCTGACTTTCTTATTTGTTTCTTTGCTCTATTTAATACATGCAGCATTTGTCTTTCTTCAATTTATTTTGCTAAATTCAATACTTTCTAGGTCCATCAATGCTACTGCTAATGGCAGGGTTTTACCATTTTGATATACCCAATGGAATATATGTCACATCTGCTTTATCTATTTGTCAGTCAATGGGTACTCTTTTTCCAGTTCATAGTTGTATAATAATGCTGCAATAAACATGAGGGTGCAGATGTCTCTCTGAATTAATTTTTTTCATATGGTGGGAATAAATATTGGAATGCAGGACAACTAGGTGATATGGAAATTCTGTTTTTAGTTTTTGGGATATCCCATTTTCCATAGTGATAAAAACCATTTTACACTTCCATCAGCAACATCTGCTTCAACACTTACATTTATTTTTTGGCTAGTAACCTTCTCAAACTAGCTTTCCTCACTTAGTAAGTCTTCATTTTAAGTCTATTTTCTGTTTTTTTATAATGTGATGGCACCCCCACCCCCTTTTCTAGAAATTCAAATTGATTGAATGTCTCAAACAACTAATGCACATAGGCTGAGTCTTTGAAATGTTGACTCTCTTAAAAGCTTAGACCAGGGAATAGGGCGGTAGTGCAGCGGGTTAAGCACACGTGGCGCCAAGCGAAAGGACCAGTATAAGGATCTGGGTTCAAGCCCCCGGCTTCCCACCTGCAGGGGAGTCGCTTCACAGGTGGTGAAGCAGGTCTGCAGGTGTCATCAACAGAAGTAGAGAAAGAAGAACAGAAAGGGAAACAAAAAGAGGATCTGATTAAATTGAGAGTAGGGCAACAAAGTAAAAACCCTGTGGTGAGGGAGAGGGTGGACATTCAGCTTCCCAGATAGTGAGGGGGTTGGGGGGAATGGGACACAGTCTTTTGGTGGTGGGAATGGTGTTTATGTACATTCCTACTAAAGTGTAGTCATATAAACCACTATTCAATTAATATGAGGGGGAAAATTGATCATATGTCTAGAACTTTTTAAAACACAGACTGAGTCTTTTTAATACATAGGCTGAATCTTTGATATGTTGACTCTCTCAAAAGCCTAGACCAGGAAGAACAAAAGCAACCAGTAGCACAGCTATATACAAAATGCTGGGTATTGTACAACAAACTCTAACAAAGGGACTTTTCAAAGTTAACCCAACTGCCAAATAATGTGATGATAACAATAACTATCCATTGTCTTCTTGAACCCTAAGACAGCAGGAACCTCACATTTCCGCTATAGAGCCTATATTTCCCCCAGTCCTGGAACCTTAGGGTGGGGCCCACTTTCCTACATGCTTCTCTCAAGTCATATCAAATAATATTACATCTGCCGATAGCAACCTAATCAACACAATGAGTGCCACCCCAGCATGATTCACTTCAGACTGTGTCCAGACACTTCAGGTGTGGAATGACAACCCTTCAGCTTCATCACTCAGGTGAGACCTTTCCTTTCATAGTATTCTCTAATTCCATTCCAGGTGTTCCACTCCCCAATAAAGTCCCCAAACCTAGATATAGACCAGGTCCCCTGAGATAGAGCATATGTTCACGTGTCCATAAACCAGGGAAAAATATATACCTGAAAGCAGAAGTACACAAAAGTCTGCAGAGAGTACCTCCTCCCCAATACTTCCTCTGCACTATTCCAGCCTTTAGGTTCATAATTGTTGAACAATTTGTTTGGCTTTGTATGTTAACTCTCTTTTCAGCCACCAGGTCCCAGATGCCAGTAGGATGCCTACCAGATTTCCCTGGACTGATGACCCCACCAATTTGTCCTGGAGCTCCGCTTCCCCAGACACCCACCCTACTAGGGAAAGAGAGAGGCAGACTGGGAGTATGGATTGACCAGTCAACGCCCATGTTCATCGGGGAAACAATTACAGAAGCCAGACCTTCCACCTTCTGCAACCCACAACAACCCTGGGTCCATACACCCAGAGGGATAGAGAATGGGAAAGCTATCAGGGGAGGGGATGGGATATGGAGATCTGTTGGTGGGAATTGTGTGGAGTTGTACCCCTCCTATCCTACTGTTTTGTTAATATCTCCTTTCTTAAATAAATAAATAAATAAACCAGGGAGAACAGAAGCAAATGGTGGCATTATTGTATAAGGCACAGCTATATACATATAATGTCAAAGGACATAAAGTATGGTGATGTTGTATATGATACAGCAAATCCTAGCAATGGGATTTTCAAAGTTAACCCAATTGCCAAATAATTTCATTACAGCAATATCTATCTATTGCCTTCTTAAACCCTAAGACAGCAGGAACCTTCCACATCTTCTATAAAGCCAATATTTCTCCCCAGTCCTGGAACCTCTAGAGTGGGGCTCACTAGCCTGCATGCTTCTTTCAATTCATACCAAATGATATTGCATCTGCCAATCCCAACCTAATCAACATAACAAGTACTACCTTAGCATGCTTCACTTCAAACTGTGTCCAGAGATGTCAGGCATGGTATGTCAACCCTTCTGCCTCATTACTTGGGTGAGACCTTTCCTGTCATAGGATTCTCTAATTCCATTTCAGGTAGTTCACTTCCTAACAAGGTCCCAAAACCTAGATATAGACCAGGTCCCATGAGATAGGGCAAATGTACACATGTATCCATAAATTAGGTAAAAATATATACCTGAAAGCAAAAGTGCACAATAGTCTGCAGTGAGTCAGTATATGCAGCAAGCAAGTAGAAATACCTAAAAATACAACCATAAAGTTCCTAATGAAATAGTTCTACTTAGACTTAGCTACCCTCCTCACATGCTTTCTATTACGCTTCCCTCACTTCAAAGCTAACCTTATCAAAGTAAGGACTGCAAAAGCTGAATAAGGGCAAAAGACTGGCACACCTTAACGATGACTCCTTAGTCATTATCAGGCCACCCAATCAGCTGGGGCCCTACTCAGAGAGTACTGAGATTCCCAAAAAGACATGATAGGCCTAGACCTCAAATAAATCCCTCTCTCCATTGTTACTGGTCATCTCTATCAGGAACAACATAATAGACCCCTTTGGGGGCCCCCATATAACCTTGCCCGCAATGTGGATCAACAATGGCAGAGAATGTTCCATCCTCCGAAGAGAGGATGGATGGACAATATACTCTATGTTTCACCTGAGGAAGATGGGTCCTGAAACTGAGGCAACTTGGAATGTTCCTACTCATGACCACAGAATGTGAGTTCAGATCTACAGGGATACAGAGATCACATAGGCTCCTAAGCTGAATATGGGTCCCAGATCACATCAAATCGATGGGGTTTATAATCAACAATATTTATACATCTTTCCCACACTTGGGAGCTACTCTCTTCCCTGATCCAGCTTTCTGGTCCTTTTTCCAGTCATGACAACATCTCCCGAGACAATAATTTGCATCCACCTGCATATCAGATTTCAGGATCAGAAAGAAAAAAAAAAAACTAGTATAGTCATGGTCCCTTTGGAATATAACTAAATAGGCCTACTAACTATCTACAAAACAGAGACCCTCTCCCCAATTCATCATCTGAACTATTCCAGCCTTTAGGTTTATGATTAGTCAACAATTTGTTTGGCTTTATATGTTAACTCTTTTTTCAGCCACCATGATGCCAACCAGGCTTCCCTGAGCAGATGACCCCACCAATGTGTCCTGGAGCCCTACTTCCCCAGAGACTCTCCCCACTAGGGAAAGAGAGAGGCAGGCTGGGAGTATAGATCGACCAGTCAATGCCCATGTTCAGCGGGGAAGCAATTACAGAAGCCAGAACTTCCACCTTCTGCAACCTACAATGACCTTGGGTCCATAATCCCAGAGGGATAAAGACTAGAAAAGCTATCAGGAGAGGGGAGGGGATACGGATATGGAGTTCTGGTTGTGGGGATTGTGTGAAGTTGTACCCCTCTTATCCTATGTTTTTTGTCAGTGTTCTCTTTTAAAAAATAAAAAAAAAGGGAGTCGGGCTGTAGCGCAGCGGGTTAAGCGCAGGTGGCGCAAAGCCCAAGGACCGGCATAAGGATCCCGGTTCGAACCCTGGCTCCCCACCTGCAGGGGAGTCGCTCCACAGGCGGTGAAGCAGGTCTGCAGGTGTCTATCTTTCTCTCTGTCTTCCCCTCCTCTCTCCATTTCTCTCTGTCCTATCCAACAACGACAACAACAATAATAACTACAACAATAAAACAACAAGGGCAACAAAAGGGAATAAATAAAATATAAAAAATAAATAAGTAAAAAGAAGAAAACAAAAAAAATACATGGATGCATCTGTCTGTTATCAAATAAAATAGCAATCCTGTACCTACCACATAGCCTATTTCATTCCACAGTTTATCTATTCACTTGTTACAGGAGATCTTTAAAGTTTCCCAGTATTGACAAATGTGAATAACACTCTTATAAGTATTCATATATGGCTTTTTTTCTGGACATAAATGTTAAGCTCATTTGGGTAAATAGCCATGAATATAATTGTTGGCTTATATACTAAAACTATGATTAGCTTTGAAAAAAAAACTGCAAAAGTGATCACTTTTAAAAGTAATCACATCACATTTCCACCAGCTGTGAATAATGGGTTTTCTTGCTCCACACCCTCATCTGAATTTGTTATTATCAGTGTTTTAGATTTTGACCATTCTGGCAGGTTTACTATAAAATCTAATGACATATGGTATTGAGCACACATCAAATATGCATTTCATATCTGTATGTCTCCTTTAGCAAGATGCTTTCTTTTTGCCTTTTCACTCACAGTCTAAGCAAAAGTGAATTATTTTCTGTCCACATGGCTGAGTTTTTTTTTTGATCAAACAAGTTTTGTAAAATTGGGTTTTTCCCAGACTGTTTGTTTGTTTGTTTGTTTGTTTTTGTTCTCTTTTTTAGAAGGACTTATCTATTGGTTTATGACTAGAAGAGGAAGATATATAGTCTATATATATATAGTCTATATATATATATAGACTAGGTAGATAGAAAATCAGACCAACACATTGGCATGTGAAATGCTGAGTGGAACAGTAGGTCTAAGGGCTTTTGAAGGCATTTTCCAGAGTAAAATAGAACTGATAAATTATTTGACATGTTTGATCATGTGGGAAATTGTATAGAGACCCATTTTAGAGAGCTATTGAAAGGTTGGGAAGACTTACCAGTGTCAAAAAAAATTAAACATATGAAAATGACATTTTGGGGGCTGGGTGGTGGCGCATCTGGTTGAGTGCACATGTTACAGTGCTCAAGGACCCAGGTTCGAGCACCCAGTACCCACCTACAGGGGAAAAGCTTCACGAGTGGTGAAGCAGGGCTTCAGGTGTCTCTCTGTCTCTTTCCCTATTACCCCCTTCCCTCTCAGTTTCTGGCTGAAATAATAATATGGTGGTGACTTACCCAACAGAGCTCACACATTATCACATACAAGAAGCTCCTGCAGGGCTAAAGCTTCATGAGTGGTGGTGCAGTGTTGTAGCTGTCTCTCTTTCTCTGTCTCCCTCTACCTACTATCTCTCTGTCTCTCACCTCTATATTGAAAAAAGATTTTAAAAAATCCGGGCTAGGGAGGTGGCATAATGGTTATGTGAAAGATTCTTGTGCCTGAGGTTCTGTGGTCCCAGGTCAATCCCCAGCACCACAGTAAGTGGCCATCAGAAACGATAAAGTCATGCTGGCACTGAGCTACAGAAACAAACTGGTGGTAAAAAAATAAAATAAAATAATTTTCTGAAAGAATTACAAGTGGTATATCCTGCCACCTTCCAGACAACTAATTGCAGACACTACATGATTCCATCCTAACTTCTCTAGGCAGATGATCTCACCAGTGTGTGGAATCTTGCCTCTCCAGGCTCTAGCCCATTAGGGAAAGACAGACACAGGCTGGGGGGTTGTATTGACCTGCCTGATGCCCATGTCCAGTGGAGAAGCAATTACAGAAAACAGACCTTCCACATTCTGCACCCCCAAAACAATTTTTAACAATTTTCTCCCAGTGGGGGAAAAGTGATAGGAGAAAGAGGATAAGAGGGCCCTGAACTCTACCTCCAACAGGACCCAAAGAGAGGAGGATAAGGGGAGGAACATTTGGATGTAGTGATAAGGTCATGAGTAGCTTGGAGGAGAAGAGAGCACAGGACCTGGAAGAACAGGGGAGAAATTATATACAAATGTAGACAGATAGTTGTAGAGATGATAGTTAACCCATGTCTGCAACTATGGGAGAAATACAGTAGTTTGAAATCAAGGGATTGGGGATTCAAAACTCTGTTAGTAGCACAGCAGGTTATGCACAAGTGGCAAAGTGCAAGGACTGGCATAAGGATACATTTCGAGCCCCCAGCTCCCCACCTGCAGGGGAGTTGCTTCACAGGCAGTGAAGCAAGTCTGCAGGTGTCTATCTTTCTCTCCCCCTCTCTGTCTTCCCCTCCTCTCTCCATTTTTTTCTGACCTATCTAACAACGATGACATCAATAACAACAACAATAGTAACTACAAAAATAATTTAAAAAGCAAGGGCAACAAAAGAGGAAATAAATAAATAAATATAAAAAATATTTTTAAAAAGGTAAAAAAAAATTGTTGGTGGGAACAGCATTGAATTATAATCCTGCTGACATGTAATTTTAATCAATATTAAATCACTGATAAAAAATTAAATAGGGAGTCGGGCTGTAGCACAGCGGGTTAAGCGCAGGTGGCGCAAAGCACAAGGACTGGCATAAGGATCCCAGTTCAAACTCCGGCTCCCCACCTGCAGGGGAGTCGCTTCACAGGCAGTGAAGCAGGTCTGCAGGTGTCTATCTTTCTCTCCTCCTCTCTGTCTTCCCCTCCTCTTTCCATTTCTCTCTGTCCTATCCAATAACGATGACAACAACAATAATAACTACAACAATAAAACAGTAAGGGCAACAAAAGGGAATAAATAAAATAAATATTTTTTAAAAAATTAAATAAAGAAAAAATGAAATATAACCTATATGCTGTGAAAAAAATAATTATAGATAGTTACTTGAGACAATGTAAAAACAAGTAGGGTTGAGTGGTAAGATGATAATTCCATTTTTCATACCACTTAATGCAACTAAGTTTAAAGTATTTGCAAATTGGGAGCTGGGTGGTAACATACCAGATTAAGCACAGGTGGCACGAAGTGCAAGGACCAGCATAAGGATCCCTTTTTGAGCCCCCAGCTCCCCACCTGCAAGGGAGTCACTTCACAGGTAGTGAAGCAGGTCTGCAGGTGTCTATCTTTCTCTCCCCCTCTCTGTCTTCCCCTCCTCTCTCCATTTCTCTCTGTCCTATCTCACAACAATGATATCAGTAGCAACAACAATAACTAAAACAATAAAACAACAAGGGCAACAAAAGAATAAATAAATATTTTTAAAATTTTTTCTAATAAAAAATATTTGGAGGTCATAGAGATGGAGCCAAGATGGCAACTGGAATGTAGCAGCATCCGTGGGCTCTGACATCAACTGCTAGAAAGCCTTGAAATCCTGGCCTTCAAGGGGACAAGCAAGGAGGCATCCTAAAGGCAGACCAGGGAGGTTATTATAATTCAATTTGGGTTAAAAATTAGAGGAAAAAGAAAGGAAATTTCTTGATTATTTCTCTCAGCCCCCCTCTACCAATAACCAGACCCTGGGGGTAGGGAGCTGCTGCTAGCAGGCTCCCTGTGGAGCTCCTTTCTTTACCAAGATTCCTGGCACACTGGGATGCCATTAAACCCTGCTTCCAAATTTCTAGGCTATTTCTGTTGTTTCTCTGAGTAAGGGACTTAGACCCATTCAAGTGACAATTAGCTAATCAAGCAAGCCAACCCAGCCTGCTTGAAAGTTTTTTTTTTTTATTTTTTCATGTTTGTTTTGTATTGTGTTTTCTTTCTCAGTCAGTTGTCTAGACTAAATGTACATAGGCTAACGGGGAGCTGTCCAAGCTGTAGACCCACTGCTTGGGTTTTTTACTCTGTTCTATTTTACAAATACTATTATATATACACGCATATCCCCCTCCTCAGGTGACCAAAATTAACTCTTAGTATACTTTCCATTGCTAGACGACAAGAATTATCACCCACTGTGAGAGAAACTTGTCTCACTTTTCATACCTCCTCTATACACTACTGCCCTTCTCCCACCTCCAAGCCAATTAAAAAAAAAATATATATATATATATATACATACATATATATATATATATATATATATATATATATATATCCTCTCACTGCTTTTTTTTTTCCTGTGTCCTTCTTTTTTCTTTTCTCTATTTTTTTCCCCTGTCTTCCTTTTTCCCTTCCTCCTCCCTCTGCCTTCTGCATTCACTGATATGGTTCCAGTATGGTTCCATAGCCCCCATGTCCACTTGGTCAATTCCAAATTATATTCCTCCATGAGGATAATTTCTGGAACCATCCGTTCCACCCCGGTTCCATGGCTGCCAGTTCTTAGCAACATCGCCCCGCCAGATATTCGTCGGGATGCGGCATCATCTAAGTTCATTTCCCACGTCTACGCTCGACCGGACCTGCCAATATATGCGGATATCTTCGCCCACCCTGTCCAACGCTTGACATCTCGTCACCCAATCTGGTCCCCTACGCCTACACTGAACTTCTCTGTTCTAGTCTCTTGGAAACAGAGTTGGCAGTCAGCTGAGGTAAAGAACAAACACCTCATCACAGACCCCTGCAAGCGTCAACCCGGCTTTGACCTAGCACCTTATGATTGGGCCCTCCTCAATCGCTATCGAACAGGCCATGGCCGGTGCGCCACTATGTTCCATCGCTGGGGAGCCAGAGACGACCCGAACTGCCCCTGCGGCTACAGACAATGACCCACATAGTCAACGACTGCCACCTCTCCAGAGTCAAAGGAGGTCTCGAAACTTTACATCAGGCTCAACCTGATGCTGTTGACTGGCTACGGAAGAAGGGCAAATGCTAGAAGAAGAAGAAGGGACTTAGACCCATTCAAGTGACAATTAGCTAATCAAGCAAGCCAACCCAGCCTGCTTGAAAGTTTTTTTTTTCATTTTTTCATGTTTGTTTTGTGTTGTGTTTTCTTTCTCAATCAGTTGTCTAGACTAAATGTACATAGGCTAACGGGGAGCTGTCCAAGCTGTAGACCCACTGCTTGGGTTTTTTACTCTGTTCTATTTTACAAATACTATTATATATACATGCATATCCCCCTCCTCAGGTGACCAAAATTAACTCTTAGTATACTTTCCATTGCTAGACGACAAGAATCATCACCCACTGTGAGAGAAACTTGTCTCACTTTTCATACCTCCTCTATACACTACTGCCCTTCTCCCACCTCCAAGCCAATTAAAAAAAATATATATATATAACTCTCCTCTCACTGCTTTTTTTTTTCCTGTGTCCTTCTTTTTTCTTTTCTCTATTTTTTTCCCCTGTCTTCCTTTCTCCCTTCCTCCTCCCTCTGCCTTCTGCATTCACTGATATTTATTTGTGAACTATTTCAGGGAAGAAAGCTGACTCGGAGCAGACTCTTTTTGTGTGTGTCTCTGCTCTACTTCCCCTTCCCCTCTTGCTACCCCTAGAATCTACAGTGGACAGTAGATTTGCATAATTGTCTATTCCTGCTATCCCTTTTTTCCTTTCTCTTTCTTTTTCATTTAGAGTTGGTTGCTATTTTTTCTTGAACTGGAGACATTGTGGGACTAACTGGTATTGGTTAAACTGCTTCAGTCATTGCTTTAGTTACTATTGTTATTTTTGAGGGTTGTGATTACATTTGTCATAAAGGTATTTAGTATAGTGTGGCTTGGACATAAAACAAAGCAACTGAGCAACAACAGAACATAAAAATAAAAAACACATTAAAAATGGGTAGATCAAGAGCAAATAAAACTGCCAATACAATGAATGAAGACAAGAGCCTAGAAGAAACTACAAATCAGCCAGAAGTAACCATAGATAAGAAAAGCATGCAAGCAATAAAAAATATTTGGAGGTAGATAGCATAATGGTTCTGCAAAGAAACTCTAATTCCTGAGGCTACAAAGTCCCAGGTTTAATCTCCTATTCCACATCATACAAAGCAGTGCTCTGGTTAAAAAAAAAAAAAAGAAGAAAAGGAAGAAGAAGAAGAAAAAGAAGGAGGAGGAGAATAAGAAAAAGAAAAGGAAAAAGTGGTGCATGCAATATTGGAATATTGGTAGGAAACAAGACTTTAAAATGTATAACTAACCCATATAAGAAAATGTGAAAGTCGTGGGCCCCTTGAAATATATAAAATAGACCTACTAGCTTTTTCCAAAAGGCAGACCTCAAATCTACACCTGCAATATTTCAGCCTTTAGGTTTATGATTAGTCAACAATTTGTTCTGTATTATATCTTAACTCTTTTTTAGCCACTAGGTTCCAAATGCTATCATGATGCCAACCTGACTTTCCTGGGCAGATGACCTCACCAATGTGTCCTAGAACCCTGCCTCCCCAGAGCCCTGCCCCACTAGGGAAAGAGAGAGACAGGCTGAGAGTATGGATTAACCTGCTAACACACATGTTCAGCAGAGAAGCAGTTACAGAAGCCAGACCTTCCACCTTCTGCATCCCATAATGATCTTGGGTCCATACTCCCAGAGAGACAAAGAATAGGAAAACTTTCAACGGAGCGGATGGGATACAGAATTCTGGTGGTGGGAATTGTGTGGAATTGTACCCCTCTTATCCTGTGGTCTTATCAATATTTCTATTTCATAAATAAAAAATAAACTGTGTACATTTTCAGTAATTAATATTTTCAGTAATTAATAATGTAGGTAAATACTCTAATTTTAATATTAATGTGATATAAAAGTTTAAACATTGCTACTGAGACAAATTTAACAAATTTCAAATATACATTTCTTTTGCGAGTATAAGATCTGCATGGAGATACATCAAAATACATTTATGATGACATCCAAAATGATTATCAGTGCCTAAGAAGTTAATGATAATATTATGTCTTTTGAAACTACTTTTTTTTCTTAACTATGCACAAGAAGATAAATCTTTTCCTTATTAAAAAATCTAACTGACCTCCAGTTAAAGTGGAAATTGCTTTATTATAATCTGGATTCATAAGTAATTGGCCTCCAACCACAGCAGCCCATGAACATGAATTGGATAGGTTAGAGTCAATTTTTCTTTCACTAACTTTCACCCATCTGCTTACTGCAGACCCTTCTCCAAGGACCCCCATTCACTGTGATCTTTGGGACATTCCCAGTTCCCAAATGAGATCAGAAACAATCCCTTATGGTATCAGAGGAGTCAGCCACTTCCACCAGGTGAACATGTTCCAGACACCTCGGTTCCCTTAACTCTTGGATCCTGGAGGTGATTTTGACCTCTGGAATGTCAATCCACAAAAGCCTACCTGTACACTAACCCACCCCTTGTCTAGATGCTATGGAAGAAATTCTGCCAGGGTCCTGGGGTTTTAGAAGGGTTTATTTGAAAGAAGCTCTATGGGGATTTCATGTCTATCCTGGAGCTTACTTACAGAGAGAGAGAGGGAGAGGGAGAGGGAGAGGATAAGGGAGAGGGAGAGGGAGAGGGAGAGGCAGAGGGAGAGGGAGAGAGTGATTGAGAGAGAGAAGAATCAGTGCACAGAACTAGGCCAAAGGAAAGTATTATAAAGGGCATAGTTCTGCCCTGATTCTCCTCAATCTCTGGGATTTCTACTGAACCAGATCTGCCAGCCAGTCTGACTTCCTCTTCCTGAGGTCTAATTCATTGAGTTCTTTTCCTTGAGGGAAAATTGAGTTTGTTGAGACTCACTGGTCTGTAAATGAAAAAAGTTGTATTAAACTCCACCCACAGACTTATACAAATGCCTAGTGGTGTCTAAATGCCAGAGGAAAGTATAAACAAGTGTCATTACTTACACACACATTACAGATAAGGACACTTAGGCTGAGAGTAGTTGAATTAATTGTTCAAGATCATATAGCTATGGAAGGTAGTCTAGCTCTAGATGGTGTGCTTACCCAGTAGCCTGCACTAACTTGGGAGTGTGGAAGAGACATTCTTCTGCTTAGACTGACCACTGATCTTAGAAACTTAACAAATTAAAAAATAAGGGGAAACATATAGTGAAATTTGGACTGAATATTGTGTATTGTACCAAAGGAAAGAGCACTGGAAGAAAAGTGGGGGGATGGGGTAGAGAAACACTGTGAAGGGATACTGTAGCTCACCGGGTTAAGCACACATAGTACTAAGCTCAAGGACCAGTGTTTGAGACCCCACTCCCCAAGGCAGAGGGAGGGGGAGAGGAAGAGGGATGCACCTCACAAGCAGTGAAGTGGGTCTGCAAGTGTCTCTCTTTCTCTCTCACTGTCTGTCTTCCCATCCCCTCTCAATTTCTCTCTGTCATATCCAAAAAAAATTGAAAAGGTGGCCTCAGGAGTAGTGGGTTTATAGTGCAGGCAGCAAGCCCCAGCAATAACCCTGGAGGCCAAACAGAGAGAGAGGGAGAGGGACAGGGAGAGGGAGAGAGAGAGAGAGACTGTGGTCTTGGTATATGACAGTGAAAAAGTATCTAAATTGGGTGAGAGGGTGTCTTGCAAACACCTATCACAGGGAGGTGAGAGGTTGTACCTATGGGTCAACAACTATACTATAAACCACTAACACCCCCCCCCCATGAAGTAGAAAAAAACATTTTAAAAAGAAACTTTACCACCTATGATAAAAAGACTCAAAGCTGCTGTCATATGACAGAAATTAAGAATACTCCACCACATCCTTTGAGGGTCAGCTACATGACTACCTCTTCTAGAAAAGTATCAGATCCTCCCACCCCCCCACCAACATAAGTATCATCTCCTTGATGAAATCATCCTAGAGTCCCATAGTTAGGTGAGCTCCATGTTTTCTTCCTATTTCCACAGCACATTACCTCTGGAGAACCTACCACTGGTTCTCCTCCCAGTGAGTGATTCTTGTCAGTTCCTTTCACTCAACACAGCTCTTTTTTTTTAAGATTTTATTTATTTATGAGAAAGCTAGGAGGAGAGAGAAAGAACCAGGCATCACTCTGGCACATGTGCTGCCAGGGATCGAACTCGGGACCTCATGCTTGAAAGTCCAGAGCTTTATCACTGTGCCACCTCCCAGACCACAACACAGTCTCTTTAAAGACCTAGTTTGGTTGCTGTTATGTTTGCTACTGCTCTTCCAGTAGCTCCTGGCACAAAGGAAGCATTCAATATGCATCTTTTATGAGCAGCATTGGCATTGTGTTGAGCACTTGGTGGGCATGCATTAATTGCTGACTGATTATTAAGTGGTGAACAATACCTGCTGAGACCTCTCTCTAGAAGTCCCTGTAGAATAAATTATTAAGTCAAACTGTGTGAAAAGACCATTATTATAGTCAAATTGTCAAAAGATCAGCAGTTTCACATGGGTCATTTCAATAAAAGAAAAATAATCTAACTGGAATAAAATATCTGACAAATCTTAAGAAATATCCCTTTAGAAGGTTTTGAAATCTCCCCATCTAGAATATCACTGAAATCTGTCTATAGTTGTAAACATTACCTTTTTTATTTTTTTATTTAACACTGGTTTACAAAATTATAAGATTTCAGGGGTATGGTTTAACAGCTATCTATGTGCAGGTACAATTTGCATCACCTATCACCAAAGTTCAAATACCCCACCCATTTCTACTGCTTTTTACAAAGTCTAGGAGACAGTTTGGTTACTTTCATTTTTTGCAAATTCATTTGCTTTAGTTACCAACACTCCACATATGAGCAAAACAATCTGTTAGTTGTCTTTCACCTCTTACTGAGCTCACTTAGTGTAATCACCTCCAATTTTTTTCATTTTGTCCCAAATGACACTATCTCATATTTTCTTTTTTTTAATATTTTATTTTAATGAGAGAGATACAGAGAGAAACAGCAGAATAGCACTCAGCTCTGGTTTATGGTCGTACTGGTGATTGAAACTGGGGGCTTGGAGCTTCAGGCATGAAAATCTTCTGCTTACACATTATGCTATCTCCTCGGCCCTTCAAACTTTTTTTTTTTAACTCATCTTTTCTTATTGAAAAGTAATTAAGGGAGCCAGTGATGGCACAGCAGGTTAAGTGTACAAGATGCAAAGCTCAAGGACCGGTTTAAGAATCCCAGTTCTGGCCCCTGGCTCCCCACCTGCAAGGGGTTCGCTTCACAGGCAGTGAAGCAGGTCTGCAAGTATCTATCATTCTCTCCCCCTCTCTGTCTTCCCCTCCTTTCTCCATTTCTCTCTGTCCTATCCAACAACAATGACAGCAACAACAGCAATAATAATAACAATAATGATAAACAACAAGGGCAACAAAAGGGAAAAAATTTTTAAAAAAGAAAAGTAATTAAATATCACTTTTTTAAAATATCTTTAAAAAGTAGGGCACCAAAGTAAAAACCCAGTGGTGAGGGGTAGGCATGTAGCTTCCTGGGCCAGTGGGGGGTGGGAGTGGGTGGGAGGGATGGGTCACAGTCCTTTGGTGGTGGGAATGGTGTTTATGTACACTCCTAGCAAAATGTAGACATATAAATCAGTAGCTAATTAATATGAGAGGGGGAAATCAATTGTATGTCTCAAAGTTTCAAAAAAAAAACTGAATCTTTTTAATATATAGGCTATGTATTTGATATGCGGACTCTCTCAAAAGCCTAGACCAAGTAGATTAG
The DNA here is from genome assembly GCF_950295315.1 of Erinaceus europaeus. Lineage (NCBI taxonomy): Eukaryota > Metazoa > Chordata > Mammalia > Eulipotyphla > Erinaceidae > Erinaceus > Erinaceus europaeus. The sequence continues at coordinate 34,766,593 of NC_080174.1, forward strand.
AAGCTTCCAATAGCACAGCTATATACAAGATACTGGGTACTGTCCAGCAAACCATAACAAAGGGACTTTTCAAAGTTAACCCAATTAACAAATAATGTGATGATAATATTAACTATCGATTGTCTTTTTGAACCCTAAGACAGCAGGAACCTCACATCTTCACTATAGAGCCCCTACTTCCCCCAGTCCTGGAACCCTTGGATAGGGCCCACTTTCCCGTATGCATCTCCCAATCCAAACCAAATAACATTGCATCTGCCGATCACAACCTAACCAAAGCAACGATTGCTACCTCAACATGCTTCACCTCAGAATGTATCCAGAGACTTCACGTGTGGAATGACAACCCTTCAGCTTCATTACTCGGGTGAGACCTTTCCTTTAATAGTACACTCTAATTTCATCTCAGGTAGTTCACTTTCTAACAAAGTCCCATAACCTAGATATACACCAGTTTCTATGAGAGAGAGCTTATGTGCACACGTATCCATAAACTACTGCAAAATATATACCTGAAAGCAGGACTACACTAGAGTTTGCAGTGAGTACCTCCCTAACACTTCCTCTCCACTATTCCAAGCTTGGGATCCATGATTGCTCAACAAATTGTTTGGCTTCATATGTTAACTCTCTTTTCAATCACCAGGTTCCAGATGCCACCAGGATGCTGGCTAGGCTTCCCTGGATTGAAGACCCCACCAATGTGTCCTGGAGCTCAGCTTCCCCAGAGTCACACCCTACTAGGGAAAGAGAGAGGCAGACTGGGGGTATGGACTGACCAGTCAACGCCCATGTTCAGCGGGGAAGCAATTACAGAAGCCAGACCTTCTACCTTCTGCAACCCTCAACGACCCTGGGTCCATGCTCCCAGAGGGATAGAGAATGGGAAGGCTACCATGGGAGGGGGTGGGTTATGGGGATTGGGTGTTGGGAATTGTGTGGAGTTGTACCCCTCCTACCTTATGCTTTTGTTCACTAATCCTTTCTTAAATAAAAAATTTTTTAAAAAAAGTAATTAAATATCACTTTTTTAAAATATCTTTAAAAACTTCTAGACTGTAGGTTCTCAAATATCCTATAGCCCAGACAACAGAAATGAAATTTGTTTCCAAAGACTTAATTCTGCCATGAACCCCTAGGAATATGTGCATAGGTCACCTATTACCAAATCCACCAGAAGAAAAATCAGTTGTATTCATATGAGTATATTTCAATATTAGGCAAAGATCTGAACGATAAATATCCACATGCAATAAATTCCTCACCCTCTAGCTAATTGATCTTCCCACATTGACATTTTGGGTGTCATAGTGACCTTTGAAAAGGATGTCAATACAGAGGATTTAGCCAATAAATGAGAATGCCCCTCCCTCGGCTGGCAGCTTTCTTTTGCCTAGCTCGTCTCTGAAACCAAGACTATAAAGGTAACTGCCAATGTAATTTATCCACATTTCACCTGGAAACAGTATCATTTCTTTGAGCTCTCCAGAGACTCTCTCCTGGCAAAAAAAGCCCAAGATACCTGTCAAATCAGACAATGCCTATCATATTTTATTACATAGGATGAAACATAAGACTTTATGCTCCGTTAGCAGAAGGTTTCATTTTCACTCCAGGAAGGTAATTCAACACTACAACATCTTATCTTGTTCTTTCTTATGTTTTTAATATGAACAGCCTTAAAATTCCCCACTTCCATCACCCACGCTCATAGCCCCAGGCATCCAGAAACTATATTATCAGATTTTACAGTCTGAGATAATGTATTGTGAGAGCACTGGTATATATGTGGTGTGTGTTTTTCTAATAAAACTATACTATGATAAAAAGAAGAAGTTTGCTCTCTAGTGGCTGACTTACAAAAGGCTCAGGAAACCACACAATAAGACATCATAGGGAAAAAGAAAAAATTTACACAGTTATATGTGTGTATCATGTTCTGAGCAATTATTTTGTTTTTATTGATTTTTAAAATTTTCCTTTCAGTGAAAAATTACATCACACCAAATGCTTCATGGATATTTTCTCTTACTAAAAATGTTCCTGTCTGATGGCAGAGGAGGACCTAGTGGGGGTTTAATTGTGGAAAACTGGGAAATGTTGTGCATATACAAACTATTTTACTGTAAACTATTTTACTGTAAAGAAATTTAAAAATGTTTCTATCATTAAGGTAATTTCAATTTGTAGTGTAACAATTAGGCCTCTGGTATTTTATTAGTATATTGTACCTTGAACAATTTCTGTGGATTAATTTAATTACATATAATTAATGTTGATTATAGACCTGTTGCCCAGTAAGATGACATCACTAGAACTTTCTAAACAATTTTACCTCATTGGGGAAAGATTATATAAATTCAGAGATCAATAGTATCACTACTATATGATGCTAATTCAACTACTTCATGGCTTATTTTTATATAGCATTTATAAATTTGTAATATTTGTAAGATTTTCTAGAGTGAAGTGGAGTGATGGGGACAAAGCCCCTACCATTTTGCACCTCCCCTACAATATTTTTTCATTACAAATATATAAGACAGAAAAGAGCTTGTTATTTCTCTATGGTATATGTGGACAGATAGTTAGATTAGATAGTTAGATTATACTCAGCCTTTGATATGGAATCATTTTCTTTGAGCGTTTTAAAGTCAAATGTGCAAAGAAAGAGATTCTTGGATGTCAGAAATCAGGTTGTCTACCACTTCACAGAGTACCTCATATTCTACATAGATTAAATGGTAAAGTAGCAGAAAGCTGAGATAAAGGAGAAAAAATAATTAGGGATGGAGATGTGACCTAAAGAATTTAAGAAAGCAGGTAAGAGGAGATTTAGGATGAGAGAGATTTTCAGTAGAAAGAAAATATAAACAGGAAAAGAACTAGAGAGAGACTTTTTTTTCTTTCAGTGTAGCCCAAAGTTAAATTTGCACTACCTGCCAATCACAAAGGAAACCAGACAGAATAAGAAAAACATTTCCATGTCTGACTATATGTCAAGTAATGAGGGAAGAAAAGAAAGAATAACACATTAACTAGGAGAAAGGAATTGTGTGAACAGTTGGACTGAAGATACTGTTGTTTCTTAAGAACTTATTTAAATGCACATAACTATTTAAAAGGCATTCCCCCCAGGTTTCCTTACTGGTAAGTTTCTGTACCATCACATATCTTGATAGACTATGTAGGAATGAACAGAACTCAAGTGGGAGAGAGAACTATAAAGAGTTGCAGTCAATAGTCTTTTTTTTTAATTTGATATTTTGACAGTTTTAGACTCTTAAATAAGGAAAATTTGAAAATGCAAAAAAATTATGAAAAAAACTGAAGAAAAATACTTAATTTTTCTTCCACACTTCGAGAACTACAATCTATGCAATGGAATGCCACAGAAATGATAAGATCTTAAAGATGACTGACTTCTCTTGCAAATGATTATGTTAACTCCATAAGCCTTAAAGGATCTTAGAGGCACTAGTAAACCATGGTGAAAAGTATGTAAATTTCACCCTCAAACCAGCTTTACATTGCCAACCATACATTTTCATCAGGCAATACTATCCTCACCACCCCAGCTTTTTCTCACCAGGGCTTTGGATGCGCCTGTGGTCCTATGTCAAAAGCCTGTTCACATGTTTATTTGTCTTTTTATTAGTAATTTAACAGAGTTTCATAAAATTATAAGATTTCAGGGTCATAATTTCTTTTTTTTTTAATTTTTTTTATTTAAGAAAGGATTAATTGACAAAACCATAGGGTAGGAGGGGCACAACTCCACACAATTCCCACCACCCAATCTCCATATCCCATCCCCTCCCCCAATAGCTTTCCCATTCTCTATCCCTCTGGGAGCATGGACCCAGGGTCGTTGAGGGTTGCAGAAGGTCGAAGGTCTGGCTTCTGTAATTGCTTCCCCGCTGAACATGGGCGTTGACTGGTCGGTCCATGCTCCCAGTCTGCCTCTCTCTTTCCCTAGTAGGGTGTGTCTCTGGAGAAGCTGAGCTCCAGGACACATTGGTGGGGTCTTCAATCCAGGGAAGCCTGGCCAGCATCCTGATGGCATCTGGAACCTGGTGACTGAAAAGAGAGTTAACATACAAAGCCAAACAAATTGTTGATCAATCATGGACCCAAAGCTTGGAATAGTGGAGAGGAAGTGTTAGGGAGGTACTCACTACAAACTCTAGTGTACTTCTGCTTTCAGGTATATATTTTGCAGTTCAGAAGGAAGAAGTCATAAACACAATCACTACTAATTGGTGAGTCAAATGCCTAAAGTAGACCTGAATATCACCTTCAGAGGTGATACTACTCTTATCCTCAAGCCATTGGAGGAAAAGTCCTCCATAAGACTTCATCTCTAGAATCAAATATCAACCAGAATAATCTTGAGAACTCTTCTTGTTTTATACTAAATTAGTTTAAAGAAGACTCTGAACTTAAATAGTGTCAATTCATACCAGAACACTGTGCTCCTTTTTCTCTGTTGAGACATAGCAGACTAACTCTAGCAAGTAAAAGAATTTCACTTCTACATTACAAAAATATAGAGTTAAAATAGAGGAGCCCTTATTATCTTTTTTTTTCTATTTAAGAAAGGAGACATTAACAAAACCATAGGGTAGGTGGGGTACAACTCCACACAATTCCCACCACCCGATCTCCATATCCCATCCCCTCCCCTGATAGCTTTCCCATTCTCTATCTAACCCAGGGTCATTGTGGGTTGCAGAAGGTGGAAGGTCTGGCTTCTGTAATTGCTTCCCCCACTGAACATGGGCGTTGACTGGTCGATCCATACTCCCACCCTTCCTCTCTCTTTCCCTAGTAGGATGGGTCTCTGGGGAAGCAGAGCTCCAGGACACATTGATGGGGTCGTCTGTCCAGGGAAGTCTGGTCGGCATCATGCTGGCATCTGGAACCTGGTGGCTGAAAAGAGAGTTAACATACAAAGGCAAACAAATTGTTGACCAGTCATGGACCTAAAGGCTGGAATAGTGCAGATGAAGTGTTGGGGGTGTACTCACTGCAGACTCTTGTGTACTTCTGCTTTCAGGTGTATATTTTTCCCTGGTTTATGGACACATGTGAACATATGCTCTATCTCAGAGGACCTGGTCTATATCTAGGTTTGGGGACTTTATTGGGGAGTGGAACACCTGGAATGGAATTAGAGAATACTATGAAAGGAAAGGTCTCACCTGTGTGATGAAGCTGAAGGGTTGTCATTCCACACCTGAAGTGTCTGGACACAGTCTGAAGTGAATCATGCTGGGGTGGCACTCATTGCGTTGATTAGGTTGCTATTAGCAGATGCAATATTATTTGATATGACTTGAGAGAAGCATGCAGGAAAGTGTGCCCACCCCTAAGGTTCCAGGACTGGGGGAAACATAGGCTCTATAGTGGAAATCTGAGGTTCTTGCTGTCTTAGGGTTCAAGAAGACAATGGATAGTTATTGTTATCATCACATTTTTGGTAATTGGGTTAACTTTGAAAAGTCCCTTTGCCAGGGTTTGCTGTATAATACCCAGCATCTTGTATATAGCTGTGCCACTGGTTGCTTCTGTTCTACCTGGTCTAGACTTTGAGAAAGTCAACATATCAAAGACTCAGCCTATGTATTAAAAAGACTCAAGTCTGTGTTTTAAAGTTCTAGACATATGATCAATTTTTCCCTTCTCATATTAATTAAATAGTGGTTTATATGACTACACTTTAATAGGAGTGTACATAAACACCATTCCCACCACCCAAAGACTGCCCCATCTCACCCACCAACCCCCGCCCCCTCACCCTCACCACAGGGTTTTTACTTTGGTGCCCTACTCTCGATTTAATCAGATCCTGCTTTAGTTTCCTTTTCTGTTCTTCTTTCTCAACTTCTGTTTATGATCATCCCATACTCATCTTTGTCTTTCCGACTTAGTTCACTTAACATAATTCCTTCTAGCTCAGTCCAAGATGGGTCAGAGAAGGTGGGTTCATTCTTCTTAATAGCTGCATAATATTCCTTTGTGTATATTTACCACAACTTTCTCAGCCACTCCTCTGTTGTTGGGCACCTGGGTTCCTTCCAGGTTTTAGCTATTATGAATTGTGCTGCTATGAACATAGGTGTACACACATCTTTTTGACTGGGCATTATGGAATCCTTGGTGTATATCCCCAGGAGAGGAATTACTGGATCATATGGAAGGTCTATGTCTAGCCTTGTGAGAATTCTCCAGACTGCTCTCCAGAGAGGCTGGACCAATTTACATTCCCACCAGCAGTGCAGAAGGGTTCCTTTGTCCCCACAGCCTCTCCAGCATTTGTTGCTGCTGTCCTTTTTGACGTATGCCATTCTCACAGGGGTGAGGTGGTATCCCAATGTTGTCTTTATTTGCATTTCTCTGACAATCAATGACCTGGCGCAGTTTTTCATATGTTTGTTAGCCTTTTGGATCTCCTCTGAAGTGAATGTCTTGTTCATATCCTCTGCCCATTTTTGGATGGGGTCATTTGCTTTTTTGGTGCTAAGTTTGCTGAGCTCTTTGTATATTTTGGTCATTAGTTTCTTGTCTGATGTATGGCATGTGAAAATCTTCTCTCATTCTGTGAGGGGTCTCTTTGTGTGATATTTTCTTTGGCTGTGAAGAAGGTTTTGAATTTGATGTAGTCCCATTGGTTTGTTTCTGCTTTAGTCTTCCTTGCAATTGGGTTTGTTTCATCAAAGATGCCCTTGAGGTTTAGGTGGTAAAGTGTGCCACCAATGTTTTCCTTTAAGTATTTGATAGTTTCTGGTCTAACATCCAGGTCCTTGATCCATTTGGAGTTGATTTTTGTTTCTGGTGAGATAAGGTGGTTCAATTTCATTCTATTGCATGTTACAACCCAGTTTTCCCAGCACCATTTATTGAAGGGAGCCTCCTTCTTCCATTTAATGCTTTGGGCCCCCTTATCAAAGATTAGATGTCCGTAGGTGTGGGGGTGAGCCCTTATTATCTTTTAACTATGTAAATCACTATGGATAGACTAAATAAAAAAGAAAGACTGAAAGTATAACTCTGTTACATAGAAAAGTACAAAAACATAAAAATAAAATAAAGAGGAGGAGGGAGACAGTTTACCTAGAAGAGTGTCATCAAAGTTCGGGGTGCCAGTATGCTGGGTTAGCTTCGCGGGCGGGAGACTGAGACCAGAAATACACGGCTGAGCTGAGAACACAGTTTAATCTTTATTCACGAGCGGGCAAACAGTCCAACACCTAATCACCACACAATGTGCTCCTCCATCTTTCTCCTCCAGCAGAGAGGAACTCAGGAAGTACGTAGGGTAGTGGGCAGGGAGAAGGGAGAAGCTCGAAACTAGCAAGGGCTAAACCAAATCTCCCGGAGGTGGGGGGAGTGAGACCAAACCAATGTAACAGAAAGATCATGTAAATAGACCACAATGTCAAGCAATGTAACAGAATAGATCCCAGAAGCATACCAACAGAAGAGTACACATTTTACCATGCATAGAACCTGTGTTCAAGCTCTCAGTCACCAGACGGAAGGAACATGCAAAGAAAAAGCTTCATAGTTGGTGGGGAAGGAGATATTATGATGTCTCTCCTCTGAGTGTGTCTCTCCCTCTCTCTTATCTTCTATCTGGAGAAAAAGAGCAAGAATTTACTAGAAATAGTGGAATGTCTCAGGCATCAAGCCCCAGTGCAACCTTGGCAGGAAAAAAATAAATATAATAAAACAGAAGAAATTTCAAGTGGATTCCAATAATTAGCTTATACTACAGAAAGTTTCTCTGGGGGGGGGGGATATAGAAGACGAACTTTCAACCCAGGGACTAAATATAACTTAATATAATATCAATAAGACTCATTTCTTTCCTAGTCCTGTGACTTTAAACAAACATCTGATTTGCCTCAAAATTTACTCGGAGTTCATCATTACAATGGCTTTATATGCTTGCTTTTCAAGTCTCTGATTCCCACCTGCAAGTGAAAAACTTCATGAGAAGTGAAACAGTCCTAAAGGTATCTGTCTCTCTTTCACTCTCTTCCCCTTCCTCTTTCTCTCTGCTTCTCTTGGTTTCTATCACAATAAAAAAGACAAAGAAAGTTAAAATGGCTGCTGGGAGTTGTAAATCATCATACAGGCACCAACCCCCAACCTTGATAGCAACAAATAAAAAGGAAAAAATGAAAAGAAAAGAGTTGAAAACTCATGGAATCACGTTTATGATGTCTTTCTAAAGAGTTCTACAAGCTACTAAATTTTTTTCTCTTGTTTGTTTGGTTTTTTTTATAACTGCTTCTCTTTCCATTTCCATTTCATTGTGTCTTTGTCAGCTACATTGCAGTGCAAAGTACTCTGAAAGGGGGAAAAATTAGAGACAGGAGTGCACTAGAAACAACCAAGAAAAAAATGTGGCCTTTGATGAGATCACATGATTGACAACAATGATGGTGAAGAATTTTGTACCAATTGACTTTCCTCAATTTTATTTATTTGTTTTATTTAGTTAGTTAGCTGGTTTTCTACCAAGATTATTGCTGGTGTTTTTTGCTGACACTAGGGATTCATTGATCCTTCTTGCTTTCTTTCTTTATGCCCCCTCTTCTAGTTCTTTATTTGATAGGTCAGAAAGAAATTGAGAGGGGAGAGGGAGGTAGAGAGCAAAAGAGAAAGACACCCACAGACCTGCTCCACTATTCCTGAAGCATCCTGCAGGTAGGGAGCTGGACTCAACCAGCATCCTTGCACACAGTAATGTGTGTGCTCAACCAGGTGTTAACACTGCTTCCCTGCACCCCCCTACCGCCATTGACTATCCATTGCTGAAAACCAACCATTATGTAACCAGGTAAAATTATATCTGATCTCTTTCTTTCCTAAGAAATTCCTTAGACATCCAGCAGTTAGTTAGAAGTTCCCAAACATTAAATAAGCATTTATTTTATCTGTTAGAATTATTGCATTTTCTTTACAAGTGTCTTAGTTAAAAAAAAAAATGGCACAGTTAAATTTACCAGTTGTTCAAACACTCTTCATCCCTGGGAATGCTGTCCTATTTGTGTGCTGGCTAAAATTCATCCATTAGTTTTATTCTTTTCTTCATTCTGTCACCCATCCACTTCGTCAGTAGATACATACACAAACACACATATATAAATTATAACACATCACATCGCAATAAAGTGTTCTATTTGAACCTTCTGGGATTTCTTATAAATTTAAGAATCCTACTCTGTTACATACAGGAAAAGTTTGAAAATAACTATAATTTAAATTACTTTAGGTTTCATTCTTTCCCTTCATGGCTCCAAATCTAAATATGGGTTAGTGAAAATGCTTCCCTTAATCAACACATTTTGCTGCTAAATAATGTACAAGGGGACATACTCAGTGGAAAGCAAAACACAAAAAAAGTCTTAACAAACCAAGCTGACTTTCACGTTGTTTAGTTTAGACTTCTGAATTTCTGAGATGTGTCAAGTAACACCAAGTTTTCAAACACATTTTTAATAGATCTTGGACCACAAACACATGCATTTCATTATTCTGGGCTACTTAATGCATTTAGATAGATGAAGATAGATAGATAGATAGATAGATAGATAGATAGATAGATAGATAGATAGATAGATAAGGTGAGCTACAGAGGATCACAACATCAGAGCTTTGCTAGTACCATAATACCTTCCATGTCATGCCAGTTCTTAAAACTGGGCTATGGGGCAGAGGGTAGATAGCATAATGGTTATGCAAACAGACTCTCATGCCTGAGACTCTAGAGTCCCAGGTTCAATCCCCCGCACCACCATAAGTCAGAGCTGAACAGTACTGGTTAAAAAATAAAAGAAAGGGAGTCGGGCTGTAGCGCAGCGGGTTAAGCGCAGGTGGCGCAAAGCACAAGGACCGGCATAAGGATCCCGGTTCGAACCCCAGCTCCCCAACTGCAGGGGAGTCGCTTCACAGGCAGTGAAGTAGGTCTGCAGGTGTCTATCTTTCTCTCCCCCTCTATGTCTTCCCCTCCTCTCTCCATTCCTCTCTGTCCTATCCAACAACGACAACAACAATAATAACTACAACAATAAAACAACAAGGGCAACAAAAGGGAATAAATAAATAAAAATAAAATATTTAAAAAAGAAAAGAAAAGAAAAAAAAACAACTAGGCTATGTTAATGTCAAGGAAAGTGCCTAATTCATGATTTATCTCTCTGGCTCTCAAGCACATTTCTTGTGTGATTTCTATCAAAAACATAATACTGGTTCTTAGAAATCTACTGGAAATCTAGATATCTTTTCAAATATGATCAGAATGTCTGTCATTTCACATTACAAAACCATTTAAAGATGTGTCATATTAAAAATTATGAAATTTAAGTGAACTTTCCTCAAAAGTAATATCCACAGACATATCAATTTTATTTCTATAAATATTTGTATATTTTTAAAGATTTTTCTTTTTTATTTATTATTGGATAGAGATATACAGAAATTGATAAGGGAGGGGGAGATAGAGAGGAAGAGACAGAGAGGCACCTGCAGCACTACTTCACCATTCATGAAGCTTTCCCCCTGCAGGTGGGGACAAGGGGCTTGAACTCAGGTCCCTGCACACTGTAACGTGTGCACTTAACCAAGTGTGCCAATGCCTGGCCCCATAAATAGTTGCATATTCAGAAATAATTTCTCACAGTAATAGTAATATCTAGTATTTATTGAATGCTTGGTTTCAAGTATTTATATACCAACACTACTTTTCACTAATATTTTTATTTGTTTTGTGGTAACCTAGGTTTACAAACCAGTAAATGTCTCAAAAGTATAGTTTTTCACTTCAAAATGTGTTATTCCACCCCAGTGAAATCAGCACTCTTTCCACCAAAGTCCACTGAACCACCTCACCCCTCACCACCACCACAGGTACCCTCCAGTCCTTCATTAATCTCAGTTCAGATATCCAAGTGCATAGCTTCATTGGGATTTTACTTATTTGCTTGGCTTTGTTTGTTTTTACCCTGTGGGTGAAGTCATTCTATATTTTCATTTCATGTATTCCCTTCAGTACCTCTGTAGGTCTGATTTAGTGGTGATTATCTCCTTCATCTGTAATTTGTTTGGAAAGCTCTTCATACCTCTGTCAAACCTGACTGATAGTTTAGCAGAATAAAATATTCTGCTAAATAATGAGTGGAGAATTTTTCTGCTTAGAATTTTGAATATATCACCAATATATTTTATTATTTTGCTCATATTTTAAAGAAGAGAAAATAAAGACACTGTTCCCTATATAAACTTTCATAACTCTCCTATAAATCAAGAATTATCTCAGTGGATCCTTCATCAGTCTGTGAGAAATAAGTGATCTATAAATCCTGGCCTCTGCAATTTTTAAAAAAAATTTTATTATCTTTATTTTATTATTGGATAGAGATAGCCAGAAATTGAGAGGGAAGGGGGTGATAGAAAGGGAGACACTGAGAGACATCTGCAACATGCTTCACAACTTGCAAAGCTTTCCCTATGCAGGTGGGGATTAGGGGCTCAAACTTGGCTCCTTGTGCATTGTAACATGTGCGCTCAACCAGGTGCGCCACCATCCAGCCCTGCCTCTCCTATTAAACTTGATCTGTTAGTATAAGAAACCAAAACTCACTTTTTTCCCCCTGAAGGAATTTACTGTATATTCAGTTTATATATTTCTGTAAACAACTACAAAGTCTCAAATTCTCATACATAATGACAAAATGTCAATTAATACCTGTAATGAGAGAATTTATTGGGGGACGGAGCAAAGATGGCGACTACAAGGAGGCAGCTTCAAAACTAGGAAGTTCTGGTGAGAGTAGGAATTCTGGCCACCAGGTTCCAGATGCTGTCATGGTGCAACCAGACTGCCCTGGACAGATGACCCCACCAATGTGACCTGGTGTTTCACTTCCTCAGAACCCTGCCCCTCTGGAGAAGGAGAGAGACAGGCTGGGAATTTGGATAGACCTGTCAATGCCCATGTTCAGTGGGGAAGCAATTGCAAGGGCCAGGACTTCCACCTACTGCACACCATGCGCCTGGGTCCATGAGCCCACAGGGTTAGAAAATGGAAAGGGGATGGGATGGGATGCCTAGCTCTGGTGGTGGGAATTGTACACCTCTTATCCTACGGTCTTGTCAGTGTTTCCATTTTATAAAAAAATAAATTAAAAAAGAGAGCGAGAATGCATTGCAAAGTGGAGACTTGTATTTCTTTTTTTATATATAAATAGTGATTTATAAGACTATAGGTTATAAAACTTGTATTTTTTTTTACTTTGTGAATTTTTATTTTTCTTCTTTTTTTATTTCCTTATTGGGGGGTTAATGTTTGACATTTGAGAGCAAATACAATAGTTAGCACATGCATAACATTTCTCAGTTTTCCATATAACAATACAACCCCCACTAGGTCCTCTGTGATCTTTTTTGGACTTGTATTCTTCCCCTCACCCACCCCAGAGGCTTTTATATTGGTGCAATGCACCAACTCCAGTTCAGGTTCTACTTGTGTTTTCTCTTCTGATCCTCTTTTTCCACTTCTGCCTGAGAATCAGATCATCCCATATTCATCCTTCTGTTTCTGATCTATTTCACTAACATGATTTCTTCAAGTTCATTTCTTTATAGATTTTCTGCTTGGATGATCTATTAAGTTGAGTAGTGGAGTGTTGAAGTCCCCTACTATTACTGTGTTGCTGTTAATAAATTGCTGTAACTCTTTCAGTAGATGTTTAATGTATTTAGATGGCTTCTATTTGAATGCATAGATTGTCAAGTCCTCTTGGTTGACTGATCCTCTGAGCACTAAGTAATGTTCATCCCTATCTTTTTTAATTTTATTTATCTTAAATTCTATCATGTCAGATATGAGAATAACTCTTCCTGCCCTTTTTTGTAGGCCATTGGCTTGTATGATAGTTTTCCATCCTTTCACTTTGAGTCTGTGTTTGTCTTGTTGAGGTAGGTGGGTTTCCTGTAGACAGCATAGTGTTAGGTTGTGTTTTCTGATCCATCTTCCTACTCTGTGCTTTTTAATAGGTGAATTCAGGCCATTGACATTTATTAATATCAAGGACTTAAGATATTTGAATGCCATTCTTGTAGATTTTTAGAGTGTTGTGAAAGATGGCATATTTATGGTGGTCTGACTGTTTATAGGAGACCTTTCAGAACTTCTTTCAGAGCAGGCTTGGTGATAGTTGATTTCTTCAACTGTTGCTGAGAAGGTTTTGATGCCTCCATCTAGTCTGAATGAGAGTCTAGCAGGATACAGTAGTCTTGGTTGAAAAGCCTTTCAAATCATTGATCACTAGATAGATATCTTGTCATTCTCTTCCTGTCTGTAGTGTTTGTGTGAAGAAGTCTGCTGCTAATCTTATGGGTTTTCCTCTGTAGTTGACTCTTTGTTTTTCTCTTGCAGCCTTCAGGATCCTTTCTTTATCCTTATTCCTGTCCATTCTAAATATGATGTGTCTCAGTGTCTTTAAGTCTGGGTTAATTCTGTTTGGGACCCTCTGGGTTTCTTGAACCTTTATGTCTTTTATGTTATCTATACCAGAGAAGTTCTCAGCTATTATGTCCTGTAGAATGCTTTCTCCCCCCACCCTTCTCCCTCTGGGAAGCCAATAATGCATATATTATTTCTTTTGAAGTCATCCCATAGGTCTCTGTTGTTGTTTTCAGTATCTTTTAATCTCTTTTTGAGATCACTTACTTTGTTTTTAGTTGTCTCTAATTCACCTTCGATCTTGCTAATTCTGTCTTAAGCCTAGTTTATTCTATTTTTTCTCCCCTCTGTTGTTTTCTGGAGTTCATCTGTTTTGTTACCCTGTTCTGATACGTTTAGTTTATTCAGGTAGTTGTGCTCTTAGCTCAGCTATTTCAGTTTTCAGCTCTCTAATAACCTTGAGATAATTAGTGTTTTCTTCCAGAGTCTCATTTGCTGTTTCTTCAGTCTGATGACAATTCTTTCAAACTCATTCCTGTGACTACTTCCTTAACAAGCATTTGGATGTTGACCTCACTATTTTGTGCTTCAACCTTTGGGGGGCTTTTAGCTGGATTCTTGTCCTGGTTCATTTCTCTAATATTTTTTTCTTGTTGATTTAACCATTTTATATAGTATGTTATGAAGTCCCTCTGTCAGTACTTTTCAAATTACTGATCACTCTTGCCTGGATTGACTTGTGTCTGAGTAAGGTAATTAAAGAGTTTACAGTTGTAGAAGTTAATAGTTGTTTCAATATTATTTCAATCCCTGAGTTGGAGCAACAAGGCTATTAAAAGCCTCTTTTGTTCTTTTTCTTCCCTGTAGGCTATGGGAGCCTAAGGGCTTTTTAAACTATAAGTAGGCTTCTTAGCTTAATTCCTCACTCCTGACCAAGAGATAAAGCAGGGTTGTTGAGAGATAGTACAGTGGCTATGCAAAGAGACTCTCACACCCCAAGGATCCAAAGCTCCTGGCTCAATTCAGTTTCTCTGCCAAGCCAGGCAGCACTGCTGGGCCTTGTGAGTTTCTAAACAAGTCCCATTTATAGTCTGTAGGTTCTGAGGCAATTAGTCACCATGTTCTCATCAAGAGAACAATATGGAAAGGCTCCCACTATACAGCCCCACTGCTAGGCCACCAAGGTGCAGCTCTTCTCCTGAGTTTTCTGATCAGTTCTCTGTTCCAGATGTTAGCACAGGGCCTCCCCCCTGCTGCTCCAGCCACTGAGGGAAGCAGCAATGTAGGCTCACAGTTGCATTTGGTGAGTCTTAGAGGAGTCCTCTCCTCCCTTCAGCCATCTTTTTGTTGGTAAAACAGACTGGAGTTGGTGCCTCAACTGGTAAACTGCTGGACTGTTACCAGCCTCTTAATCTTTCCTTAGGCTCCTCCCTGTCTATGAACCACACGTGTTTGCACTCACTGGTGGTTTGGTAGGTTCCTGAAGTCATTCTAGTCCTGCCTTGTTGCAGTCCCAGGTGGACTTCTTTGGTATTCCTCAAGACATGGATTTCTTTTTTCTTTTTTTTTAAGACTTGTATTTCTTAAGTTATATAATTTCTGAAAAATTGTTGTTGAAAATAAAATATCTGCAGTTAAGAGGATTACTTGAACATAGATCTTGAAAAAATATAAAATGTTGTTTTCTTTGTTTTTGCTTGTTGGGCGGTATTGTTTTATTTTGTTTTGCTTTGCTTTGTTCTGTTTTTGTGTTACCAGGTTTTCACTACTGCAGGCCAACTTTTTCAGATACAAAGAGATGGATGAAGAGAAGGAAAGACACCACAATACCAAAGCTCTCTTCAATGGAGCAAGGGCAGAGCTCATACCTGAGTTAAAAACATACTGCTAGATCAAAAAGTCCTATTTCATAAACCAAGGAGTTTCCTTCCCTTAAAGAATTTGCCTTCACAACAAGAGGTTATAAGACAAAATATATGCATTTTAGTTACTTGTCCTTTCCTCACTATATTTTTTTTGTATTTGACCTTTAGCAGTGGCTCAAGTACATCTGTGTTTATGTCTGTGTATGCAGAGAGATAGAGAAACAGATGGACAGTAAGAACAGTAAGAATATCAAGTTCTTGGAGAAATATCTGGCCATTTGTAACTAGAAGTTAGGTCTATTTTTTTTGATTCAGAGAAATATTTTTAAAAATTTATAATAATCTTGTTTAAACTTAAGATATGTCCCCTAAAAGCATATCTCCCCTACTTCTCACAAAACTAATACTACTGACAATTCATGAAAGTTAACTCACTTAAATACCTTAATTTGGTGAGACTCTCAAGTTGCAGAAATGCAAATGTAGCTTATTCATTCTTACACATTATATAATACATAATACCATAATTTGATAGGAGAATTTTGAATCTGAAAAATAAAATGCCTGCATTTTAGTTTTTGGTTCCTCAAATAACCAACTGATCACTGAATCCATACTCTAAAACAGACTACAAGATCTTCCAAACTGAGAACTTGTCCTAACATAGTGAAGATATAGTGACTATTTGTAAGAGAAAAATCTGTTATTTTAGCTGGTAATCACAAATATTTCTCAAAATTTGAGTCAGAGAAGAAACCATTTGTGTCCTTTTTATTTATTTATGTCCTTTTTATTTATTTCTAAATGACCCTATGAGATTTTTATTTAAGAATTTTGGAAAAACTCAATTGAACACTTGCAGACAAATATCCCTTTTACAAATAGCAATGAAAACTAACATTTTATCATTAAATTATTTTTTCCTCAACCATAAATCAGTGGGAATGACTTATGACTTCTGTGTTACTAAATAAAAGACTAAAGATCAGAGAAGTCAAGTGATTTCTTCGGGTAACTATCAAGTGGATGAACCAGAGTTAAATCCAAGACTGAAGGGTTACTCAAAGACCAATTTTTTCCTATTGCTTTTTGCCACCTCTAATTTTCCATATTGGCACAAGTACTACAGAAACAGAGCTGCTGGAGAGTAGAAAATAAGTTCTGTCCATCATTGTATTCTTAACACCAGCATTATGATAAATAAAGTTCTATTGAATGCAAGAACTCATGTCAACAACAGTACTTCCCAATTGCTATTAGAATTAGCGTAATGTGCAGGACAGTGTTCTTTCCTCAGGACAGTTGGACAGGGCTCCATCAGTGAGTATATTTTCCTCTGTTGTAAATAAGGTTTGTCTGCAAACAGTGTTATTTTCTCTGTGCATTGTACTGTAGGAAAGATGTGGAAGCACAATATAACTGTCCAGTATGAACTTAAAAACAAACCATGAGTTTATCATCACAGTAAGACTGATGGCAGACTGAGAAGAAAGGAAATCTTGAAACTTGAAAGTTACAGCTTAAGCAGAGTTAGAACAGAAACCAGATAAACCAATGGACACCATGATAATGATCTGCTTACATCAGTGGCAAGAGAGTCAGTTGACAAGGAAGAGAGAGAAGAAACACCATACCAAAATTAAAAGAAGGAAACAACATCTTGGGTATTTAACAGAGCTTTGGATGGAATTGAGGGAGAATGGAGCAACTGACAGGTAATGTAAGCTCTCTAGGGCAAGGGCTTGAACTTTGCTTAAGTTCTATAGAAATAACATTGTACCTTTTTAATTATTTTTTGTATAGAGACCAAAAGAAATTGAGAGGAAAGTAAGAGAGACATCTATAGCACTGCTTCATTGCTTATGAAGCTTCTGCCCCATGTGTGGGGATGGAAGACTTGAACTCAGGTCTTTGCACACTGTAACTGTATGCATTCAACCAGGTTTACCATCACCCAGCCTCCATTGCATTGTTGTCTTAAGATCAATCTCCCTTACATCATTTTATTATTATTATTATTATATAGAGACAGAGAGAAATTGAGAGGGGAGGATGAGCTAGAGATACAGGGAGATACCTACAGCACTGCTTCAACACTTGTGAAGCTTTCCCTCCCTCAGGTGAGGACCAGGGGCTTGAGCCTATGTCTTTGTGCACTGTAATGTGTGCACTTAACCAGATGCATCACCACCTGGCCCCCCTTATGTCATTCTTAATGTGACAGTAGTTATTATTTATTGTGCATGTATGCATGTCAGGTACTTTATACACATATATAATAAAATTTTAATCTCATATAAACATATAATGTGTGCATTATGTCCTGACATACATCAAGAATATGAAACTTAGAGGGGACATGTAACCTGTCCATTGTTATAACCCTATTAAGTAAGGATCAGTCAACCTCTGACTATCTGACTAAAGTATGTACTTTCCCAGCATTCCTTGCTTCTCAGGCTATATTATCTCCATCTAAGAAACAGATAGTCCATCTAATCTCTCTTAACAAACATCTCCCAATGAGTAAAGAGAAAAAAAATGGACAAAGATTTATCTAACTTCCAGAGCCCTATGTTATTTTATATAATTAATGGTGGCAGAGTTTTTTTTTTCTTTATTGGATAGAGATAGCCAGAAGTCAAGAGGAAGGGGGAGACAGAGAGGGAAAGAGACAGAGAGACACCTACAGCACTACTTCACCACTTACAAAGCTTTCCCCCTGCAGGTGGGTCAAGGGGCTGGAACACAGATCCTTGAGCATTGCAACATGTGCTCTCAACCAGCTGTACCACCACCCAGCCCCCACAGAGTTCTTTAAAAATGTAATTCTTTAAGTGCAAGGGACTTTGTTGGGAGTCTGAGGTCTTGAGACAAAGGGTCCTACAAAGTTTCCTTGTCCTGTATCAGCCAGTAAAATGATTGTTTGTTTGTTTGTTTGCAGAGGGATTTCTCCAATCAAATCTTTGCTTCTTTATATCATTTTAGTGGGGGAAGGTTAATGGTTTATAGTACAGTTGTTGAAACATGGGTACAATCTCTCATTTCTCTATGATGGGCATCTGAAAAAATTATCACCCAAACTACCATCATACACCAGGACCACAAATCATGCCAACAGCACCCTCCCCCATCTCCTTCCTCAGAGTCCTCAGCTTTGATGCAATACACCAAACCCAGTCAAACCTTCCTTTTGTGTTTTCCATTTCTGTTCTTATTTATTAAGTTCTTCCTAGGAGTGAGATCACCCCATATACATCTTTATCTTTTTTGGCTTATCTCACTTAGCATGATTCCTTCAAACTCCATCCTTGATGTGGTAGAAGAAATGACTTCAGCATTCATAACACCTGAGTAGTATTTCATTATTTATATATACCACAATTTCCTTAGTGATTCATCTGTCATTGGACATCTGGGTCATTTCTAAGACAGATGTTACAAATTGTGCTACTGTGAACATAGGTCTTTTTGGAAAGATATGTTTGTTTCCTTTAGATATAGCCACAGGACAGGAATTACCAGGTGACAGTGTAGGTACATTTCTAGCATTCTGAGTATTCTCTAGACTTCTCTCCATAAGGGTTGGACTAATTTGCATTCCTACCAGCACTGTAAAAGTGTTTCTATACCCCCACAACTTTTCCAATAATTATTGTTACTATCCTTTCTAATGAATGACATTCTCATAGAGTAAATTGGTATCTAATTGTTTTTACTTGCATTTCTCTGTAATCTGTCATTTTTAGCATTTTTGATATGTCTGTTAGTCCTTGGTATCATTAAAATAATTTTAAGAAGAGCAGGGATCTCTCTCTCTTTTGGGAAGATCCTGGACTGATAGGGTAGCAGGAAGATATTTTATAACAAAGTTGACTTCTACAAGCACTCTTGGAGCACAAAAAGAGAAAAATGAATCTTAACCTTCCAGAAGTAACTCAAGGATATTTTTAGAACATCCTAAGAGGGAATATAGACCAAGAAAAAAGCTCATTTATTTCAAAGAAGCATAAATTACCTAATAAGGATTTAAGTAGCACGAAACAATCTCAGACAGGAGTAAACCAGAAAGAAACTGAAATTTTTTAAACAAATATTGAGGAACAATTTTAAAAATCAGCTAACATTAACTAGACCAGTGAGATATCACACTTATATACAGAACAGTTCAGAATTATAGCTTGACCAAAACTACAGAAAATGAAAATACTGCTTAAGTTGGTAGAAATAGGTCCCTTGGTGTCAGCATGGGTCCTCCCCGCTGCTGCTCTAGCTTCCAAGGGCAGTAGACTCACAGTTACATTTGGTGAGTCTTGGGGGAGTCCTCTCCTCCTTTCAACCGTCTTCTTGTTGGTGGGGCAGACTGGAGGTTGTGTCTTGGCTGGTGGGCTGCCAGACTGTTGCTATCCACTTGGTCTCTCCCTGAGCACCTCTCTGTCCACAAACCACACATGTTTGCACTTGCCAGTGATTTGGTGAGCTCCTGAAGTCGTTCTAGTCCTGTCTTGTTGCAGTCCCAGATAACCTCCTTTGGTGTTCCTAGTAGACCTTGGAAGGAGAGGGGAGAAGCACAGCTGCTACTGCTCTGTAGCCCCGCCTCCAGAAGTCCATCCCTATCAGTGTTTTTTTGTTTTTTTTTCTAATTTCTTTATTGGGGAATTAATGGTTTACATTCGACAGTAAATACAGTAGTTTGTACATGCATAACATTTCCCAGTTTTCCATATAACAATACAAAACACCTACCAGTGTTTTAATACAAAACAAATTCCTGGTAACTAGCAGGCAGACTGTCACAAAGAGAATTAAGAATCGCCAATGCACATTTACTTCAACAGATAACTTCACTTCATGTTCAAACTATCTGAGAGTTCACTGGACATTTACCTGTAACTCTCTTGGGGACAATTTTAGCTATTCCATTTCCTCCATGTGACATGTATCCTTACTACCCATTACGACTGAGTCATATTTACATTAAACTATGAACTCAATTTCAGAAAAAAAAAAAAAAAGATGGTAGAAATAGCACCCCAACCCCTCTGTAATATTATAACTATTAGGCAAACCCCCAACAGGAGCTCACACAAAGAATCAGAGTAAATGGGTACAGCTCACTGCAGGTATCAGGGAAAGGATATTGATACTACAAGAAGGATAGGAAAGCATAAATGTAGACAGTTAAGAGTATTCTTTCTTCATTTATCAACTCTACTACTTTCATGTTTATATGGGAGTACAATTTATTATAGCATATTTTCCCAACCTCTACCTCACAACTTCTTTGTTATTCCCCTACTTCACTGCCTTCCCAGCCCCAAAGTGATATATTAGTTAGCTTTCACTTTGCTATAAACCTCAGCAGGTTAAAACAAGAGTCATTTACTGAGTTCACAGTTCTGTGGATAGGTCCACAGTTCAGGTTGGCCTTAGATGAATTGTCTTTCTGTTCTGAGATAATTTATGCTGATTCATAGCTATGTGGATCTATGTCTGGGGCTGAATAAGTATCAATAGAGACTACCGAGACAATTAAGTAATCATCATGAGTTACCCTGGACTTGATGCTAGGGAATTCAGTAGGGTTCTAGGACTTTGAATGATTTGTTCAGGAACTCTTAAAACATAAGCTCAAAACAAACAGAATTCATTTACCTCAATTTCTGTTTACCAAACAGAAATTTAAATTCAGGGTCCAGTGAAACAGACAACAACTCTTCATAGATAAAGTTACAGAGTTATATCATAAAAGGCCATGGATTTTTGGGGAAGGAAATAATTATGGCTTTTTTTTTTCATGAAACATTTAACACATCTTTGGTCTAGTGAGTATGGCCATCACTACCATTCCCTTTCTGACACCTTGTCTTGTTTTCCTTTCCCACTTACTCAAATCTCTACAAGTTTTTTTTTATTTCTTGTCTCTGCCAAGCTACTCGCAGATGAGCTGGTCAATAAGGTTTTAGACAGCTACCTCCCTCTGCTTAGTCCTTTTTTTAAATGTCAAATATCTTGCTGAGAAAAACAAATAACATTAGGAAAGTAACAGACTTCCAGAGCCTTAGGAATCCAGTTTGTATTTTATTCCAAATTAACAGCACAGTTTTCATGGAGTCCAAAGACCCAAATCACTAATATTCTTGGCACACTTATTTGCCCTCGATAGCTTCAAGCTTACTTTAAATCCTTTGTAATCCTGCTGGAAATTATTAAACAGTGAGTCATGGTAGCTCCTATAATGATTTTGCCATCCACATCAGAATTTTTTTAAATTCTACTTAGTAAATTTAGGCCACTGCTAAGATTTCTCATTGGGAGGGTCTCAGGTTTTTGTTGTTGTTGTTGTTGTTTGTTTTTTATAACTGTGTCTCTAAGTAGCAGCTTCAAGGTCGATGATAATCCTGGAACTCAAAGCTTTCTAGAGGTTTCCTTCTATCCTCTGATAAACTATGGTCCCCCAAAAGAGAAAAAAAAACACTCATTGTTGTTGTGCCTACTTTTTCTTACAACTTGGACTGTGTTCTGAGATGTCTCATCTCTCCTGTTACCTATATCTTACTTGCAGAATGTTGGGAAAGGAGATCAATGCCAAAGATTGTCCTAGGGCATTCAGCTGCCTAAGTCTAGGTTCCCAAACATCGCTGATGCCTAGGAGACTGGGCTGCACCAACACCATGCTTCATGACTCAAATATTAGTAGAAATCATCATCTGAGGGCTAGAAAAATAGCTTATTTGGATAGTGCACTTGCTTTGCTATTTGTGCTTCCCAGGTTCAAGTCCTACTTAGGAGAAAATTTTGGTACTGTGATTTATTTCTCTCTCTCTCTCTCTCTTTCTCTCTCTCTCTTTCTCTTTCTCTTTCCCCCCACCCTCCATGATTGTCTCTATCTGAAAAAGTCAAGGAGTAGTGATGTCTCAGAGAGGACTAGATATAG
The DNA here is from genome assembly GCF_950295315.1 of Erinaceus europaeus. Taxonomy (NCBI): domain Eukaryota; kingdom Metazoa; phylum Chordata; class Mammalia; order Eulipotyphla; family Erinaceidae; genus Erinaceus; species Erinaceus europaeus. The sequence goes on from NC_080174.1 coordinate 34,788,872, forward strand.
ATACAAATGTTTAATTATTTTAATAGACATGTCAAATTCCTTTGCGAGTTCTCAAAGTATTTACATTTCCTTTACAAATCATTAATATCTACCTTTACTACCTACCTTTTTATCCAAAAGAAATAGGTGACTCTACTCTTTTAAGAAAATCCATCCTACAAAGCTTTCATATCATCCTATCTGCTACACAAACATAACACTATTTGTATTTTCTCTTCTCTCGTTTTAATTTTCTCCCTTGGAACCAGATCCTTAGCCTGCAGATATAATCAAAAGCTCCTATCCTCAAAATATATATTCTTTCAAAACACCTGCTGTCTTTTACTGTTGATGATTTATTTAATTTTTTTAACCAGAGCACTGTTCAGTTCATGCTTATGGTGGTACAAAGGACTGGAACTGGGTCTTTGAAGGCTCAGGCAAAAATCTGTGCATAACCATTATACTATCTCCCCTGCCCATAATTCAGTCCACTGCAATTTTTCCTTAGCCACAACATTAAGATTTAAGAATTTAAGATGCAATAATTAAGAATGAAGGCTGTGGAGACAGTATAATGGCTATGTAAACAACTTCTATGCTTGAATCCCCAAGGTCCCAAGTTCAATCCCCAGCACCACTATAAACCAGAGCTGTGGTAAATAGATAAAGTTCTTTAAAAATTAAGAATTAAAGGGACTCAGGTGGTAGTGCAACGGGTTAAGCGCAGGTGGCGCAAAGCGCAAGGACCTGCTTAAGGGTCCCGGTTCTAGCCCCCGGATCCCCACCTGCAGGGGAGTCGCTTCACAGGTGATGAAGCAGGTCTGCAGGTGTCTATCTTTCTCTACCCCTCTGTCTTCCCTTCTCTCTCCATTTCTCGCTGTCCTATCCAACAACAACTACATCAACAATAACTACAACAATCAAACAACAAGGGCAACAAAAGGGAATAAATAAATAAATATTTAAAAATATTTTTTAAAAAAAGAATTAAGGTAATCTGGGAGGTGGCACAGTGGATAAAGCACAGGACTCTCAAGCATGAGGTCCCAAGTTCAATTCCTGGCAGCACATGTACCAAAGTGACATCTGGTTCTTTCTCTCTCCTATTTTTCTCATTAATAAATAAATAAAATATTTTAAAAACTTAAGAATTAAAAATAAACAAATCATATTTATTTTCTCATCTCTTTAATACTTGCCCTCACAGTAGTTGTAGTTGTTAATCTCCTCCTTTAAATGCTTTTCTTGACTTCTGAGTCAGTAACTTCTCTAAGTTCTTAATTCTCTGTCTTCTCTTTCTTTCAGGGACACTTTCTTCCACTTAATATTTTTATGTTCACTTTTCTCATTCTAAATGCTCTAAGATCAAGAGTCTCTACCCTTCCCCACCCTGAATATTTCATAGTAGATGTTCCCAAAACTTCCAAACTTAATACTTAAAAAAAAAAATCTGCTGATAAATTTCTTACCCAACTAGCTCTTCCTTTTGTATGCATCTTGATGAACAGAAATAGCACTGACTGACTGTCTCCCAGATATTCATTCATTTCATAGTAATAGATGTGTTGGTTGGGCATATGAATATCTGGCCAAAAACTATATTCCCCAGCCTTCTTTGCACTAAGGTCTTGTAACTAAGACATGGCATATGGAGTGAGAGCATAATAAGTGCAGCCTTTTGGATGATGGCCTTAATAGGCAGTGTAGATTTTATCTTCTATAGCTAAAAACACTGGAAAATATTAGTAGTCCATGTGTATTTTACCTTCTATAGCTAAAAACATTGGAAATATAACTGGTACACACACACAAACAGAAGGAAAAAAAGTGTGATTTTGGAGTTCTCAGGCATCCAAATTTCAGTTCTAGAGGTTCTACACTTCCCTAATCATTAAGTGAGACATAAAAAGGATCTGAGTTTAGAGGTCTATGTAGCCTACTTGCCTACTTCCAGATTTCACCTACATAAAATAGTTAAATTATTTGTAATGTTCATTTACTTGGAGGCTTACTGTATTTATTTATTTATTATTCAATAGAAACAGAGAGAAATTGAGAGGTAAGGAGGAGAGAGAGACAGGGGGGAAAAGAGAGAGACCTGAGCCCTACTTCACCACTCATGAATATTTCCCCCATGCAGGTGGGGACCAAGGGTTGAACCTGGGTCCTTGCTTACTGTAACATGAGCACTTAACCAGGTGCACCACCAGCTGGCTCCCTGGAGGCTTATTGTTTTATGCAGCCTAGTCAATTCAATTTAACAAGCTCAATAACTGTTTCATTATTAAATAAATACATAAATAAATAAAGGAATCAGAGCCTTGGTACTCAAAGAGTAGATGACTAAAAGCAGGGTTTTTCCAACCCAATAAGTTCCCTTACTATATAGTAATTTTCACTAAAAAGTGTTTTAATAATCTTATTAAGTTAATCAATTATATTATTCTAATATTTCAGGTCCAGTAACAGTCAGTGACTGTTCAAAAGATCATTTCTAGAATTATGGAACAATGTGATAAAAAGACAACCAAAACTCAGAGTATATTTGCTTAAGTATTTGACCCCATAAGTTACCTGATGAAAACAAAAAAAACAGTAAGGTCATACCAAGAAAGTCAACTCTTAACTCCTACAGGCCTAAAACCGATTTAGATTACTTAACATCTGACCTCTGTAAAGACTTGTCAGAGGTTTTTTTTTTTTTTTTTTTCCAGAAAATTTTATTCAATTTCTTTTTATTTGCAATATCAATTTATTTTACCTTCCAAATTCCACTACTCTTAGAAAACTCTCAGAAGGCTAGACATGGACCTTCCATATGATCCAGTAATTCCTCTCCTGGGGTTATACCCCAAGGACTCCATAACACCCAACCAAAAAGAGGTGTGTACTCCTATGTTCATAGCAGCACAATTCATAATAGCTAAAACCTGGAAGCAACCCAGGTGCCCAACAACAGATGAGTGGCTGAGAAAGTTGTGGTATACATACACAGTGGAATACTATTCAGCTATCAAGAACAATGAACCCACCTTCTCTGACCCATCTTGGACAGAGCTAAAAGGAATTGTGTTAAGTGAGCTAAGTCAGAAAGATAAAGATGAGTATGGGATGATCCCACTCATCAACAGAAGTTGACTAAGAAGATCTGAAAGGGAAACTAAAAGCAGGACCTGACCAAATTGTAAGTAGGGCAAAGTAAAAACCCTGTGGTGAGGGGTAGACATGCAGCTTCCTGGGCCAGTGGGGGGTGGGAGTGGGTAGGAGGGATGGGTCACAGTCTTTTGGTGGTGGAAATGGTGTTTATGTACACTCCTAGTAAAATGTAGTCATATAAATCACTAGTTAATTAATACGAGAGGGGGAAAATTAATTGTATGTCTCAAAGTTTTTCAAAACACAAACTGAATCTTTTTAATATATAGGCTGTGTAATTGATATGCAGACTCTCTCAAAAGCCTAGACCAAGTAGATCAGAAGCAACCAATAGCACAGCTATATACAAGATACTGGGTACTGTACAGCAAACCCTAACAAAAGGACTTTTCAAAGTTAACCCAATTACCAAATAATGTGATGATAACATTAACTATCCATTGTCTTTTTGAACCCTAAGACAGCAGGAACCTCACATCTCCACTATAGAGCCTCTACTTCCCCCAGTCCTGGAACCCTTGGATAGGGCCCACTTTCCCGTATGCCTCTCCCAATCCATATCAAATAATATTGCATCTGCCGATGACAACCTAACCAACACAACGAATGCCACCTCAACATGCTTCACTTCAGACTGTATCCAGAGACTTCAGGTGTGGAATGACAACCCTTCAACTTCATTACTCGGGTGAGACCTTTCCTTTCATAGTATACTCTAATTTCATCTCAGGTGGTTCACTTTCTAACAAAGTCCCAAAACCTAGATATAGACCAGGTTCTGTGAGAGAGAGCATATTTTCACACGTATCCATAAACTACTGCAAAATATATACCTGAAAGCAGAAGTACACTAGAGTTTGCAGTGAGTACCCCCTAACACTTCCTCTCCACTATTCCAACCTTTGGGTCCATGATTGCTCAACAATTTGTTTGGCTTCGTATGTTAACTCTCTTTTCAGTCACCAGGTTCCAGATGTCATCAGGATGCCGGCCAGGCTTCCCTAGACTGAAGACCCCACCAATGTGTCCTGGAGCTCAGCTTCCCCAGAGACCCACCCTACTAGGGAAAGAGAGAGGCAGACTGGGAGTATGGACCGACCAGTCAACGCCCATGTTCAGCGGGGAAGCAATTACAGAAGCCAGACCTTCTACCTTCTGCAACCCACAATGACTCTGGTTCCATGCTCCCAGAGGGATAGAGAACGGGAAAGCTATCAGGGGAGGGGGTGGGAAATGGAGATTGGGTGGTGGGAATTGTGTGGAATTGTACCCCTCCTACCCTATGGTTTTGTTAATTAATCTTTTCTTAAATAAAAAATAAAAAAAGAATTGTTTTATTTATTTATTTTTGATTTAATAATGATTAGCAAGATTATAACAGAGGTATAATTCCATACAATTTCCACCACCAGAGTTCCATGTTCCAACCCCTCCATTGGAAGTTTCCCTATTCTTCATCCCTCTGGGAGTATGTACCAAAATTCTTAATGGGGTGCAGAAGATGGAAGGTTTGGCTTCTGTAATTGCTTCTCCACTAAACATGGACATTAGCAGGTCAGCCCATAGCCCCAGCCTGTTTCTTTTCCTTTATTTATTTATTTATTCCCTTTTGTTGCCCTTGTTTTTTTTATTGTTGTAGTTATTACTGTTGTCGTCATTGTTGGATAGGACAGAGAGAACATGGAGGAGGGAAAGACAAAGAGGGGAGAGAGAAAGACAGATACCTGTAGAACTGCTTCACCACCTGTGAAGGGACTCCCCTGCAGATGGGGAGCCAGGGGCTGGAACCGGGACTCTTCTGCCAGTCCTTACGTTTTGCCCCATATGCGCTTAACCTGCTGCGCTACTGCTCAACTCCCTCCCAGCCTGTTTCTATCGAAAGTCCTATCCTAGTAGGATAGGACTCTGGGAAGGTGGGTCCAGGACACACTGATGAAGTCGTCTGCCCAGGGAAGTCAGGATGGCATCAGGGTAGCACCTGCAATATGTATAGAGAATGAGAGCCAATACAGACACTCCTCCATTCATAGAATGTCCCCTTATGCTTTGCTTGGTACTCCCATGGCTTGAAAGCAGGTCCTTTACTTCTCAAGCATAGCAATATATGCTCTCCCCTGGATGCTACCTCTCAGCCCCTGTAATATTAACTCTTAAAAATCACTGAAATTAACTAGACAATGAGCTAAGCTTGCTCATAAAAATGTTTTTAAAAATGTGCAAAGCCCTCTCCAGCATTTGCTGCTGTTACCTTTTCTGATGTATGACATTCTCACAGGGGTGAAGTGATATCTCATTGTTGTCTTGATTTGCATTTCTCTGACAATCAGAGACTTGGAGCATTTTTTCATGTGTTTCTCAGCCTTTTGGATCTCTTCTGTGGTGAATATTCTGTCCAAGTCCTCCTCCCATTTTTGGATGGGGTTATTTGTTGTCTTGTTGTTGAGTCTGGCAAGCTCTTTATATATGTTGGTTATTAAACTCTTATCTGATGTATGGCATGTAAAGATCTTCTCCCATTCTGTGAGGGGTCTCTTGGTTTGGGTAGTGGTTTCTTTTGCTGTGAAGAAGCTTTTTAATTTGATGTAGTCCCATAGGTTTATACTTGCCTTAGTCTTCCTTGTAATTGGATTTGTTTCATTGAAAATGTCTTTAAAATTTATGCGGAAAAAAGTTCTGCTATCAAAGGAATCCTCCTGCACTGCTGGTGGGAATGTAAATTGGTCCAACCTCTGTGGAGAACAGTCTGGAGAACTCTCAGAAGGCTAGAAATGGACCTACCCTATGACCCTGCAATTCCCCTCCTGGGGATATATCTTAAGGAACCCAACACATCCATCCAAAAAGATCTGTGTACACATATGTTCTTGGCAGCACAATTTGTAATAGCCAAAACCTGGAAGCAACCCAGGTGTCCAACAACAGATGAGTGGCTAAGCAAGTTGTGGTATATATACACAATGGAATACTACTCAACTGTAAAAAATGGTGACTTCACCGTTTTCAGCCGATCTTGGATGGACCTTGAAAAAATCATGTTGAGTGAAATAAGTCAGAAACAGAAGGATGAATATGGGATGATCTCACTCTCAGGCCGAAGTTGAAAAACAAGATTAGAAAAGAAAACACAAGTCGAACCTGAAATGGAATTGGAGTATTACACCAAAGTAAAAGACTCTGAGGTGGGTGGGTGGGTGGGGAGAATACAGGTCCATGAAAGATGATGAATGACATAGTGGGGGTTGTATTGTTAAATGGGAATCTGGGGAATGTTATGTATGTACAAACTATTGTATTTACTGTTGAATGTAAAGCATTAATTCCCCAATTAAGAAATAAATTATTTAAAAAAAAATGTGCAAAGCCCCAAACGTCACTTTCTATAGAGAACCCATAGTTCAGTTTTATTAAGAGCAAAGAAAAAATAAATGACCATAAGAAAACTACTGAAATGAGGGCAATATTCTGCTAATGTATGGGCATTCTGCTACATTTGTCTACTGCTTGTCCACTGTTAACAACTATCCACAGAACAGTGAGGCTAGGATTTGGAGCAATCCTTGTAGTTTTAGAGTGTAAGATATAACATTTCATTCCTCTTCTACCACTGGTTCTCTTTGTGTACCTGGTCTTCCTCTTTTTCAGGACTTTTTTTTTTATGTTGGAGTTCTTGCAAATCTCTTCAAGAGCTTCTTTCTTGTTCATATTGGCAACAGCCCTGCATGTAACATCGAACAAACCTTTGGTTTCTATGTAGTTTGCAGTTAAAAATAAGTTCAAAATTTCAGGAATTCTTTGTCAATTCTTGGCCTCAAATAAGGATATTATCTGTTTGCTTTTCTGTATTCTCATCATTCATGAAAGCAGAAGGGTCATCCTTGTAACCAGTGCATCACTGAATGGTCTTTTTGTAATTTGTTCTATTAATAGTTGGTAGAGAAACTGGGCCAGAGAGATTAAATACCAGTTTATGCAACAGACTTTCATGTCTGAGACTCTGAGGTACCAGGGATTGAACACTATAGGCCAGAGTTGATCAGTGCTCTTGTGAAGAAGAAAGAAAAAAAAATCACACAACTATGCAAATTTTTGGAGGTATGGTGTTTGGTCTCAAGGAGTTGACAAGAATAAGGGCACATAGGCGCACACCTGCTCATTAGGGGGCTGCAGGCCAATACTCAGGCATCACAGAGAGCTGATATAAAAGGCTGCTCTACAGGTGAGGAGGCGGGGGCTTGAACCGGGTTCCTTAAGCTGGTCCTTGTGCTTTGTGACATGTGTGCTTAACCTGCTGCAAAAAAAAAAAAAAAAAAAAAAAAAAAAACTGCTTTGCCCAAATTGCAGGATCCCGGATGTAGCGAGCCTGAAGTCGCAGATGTCAGTGTTCAGGAAGGTGGCACAGTGGATAAAGCATTGGACTCTCAAATATGAGGTCCCAACTTCAACCCCACCCGACCCCCGCACATGTACCAGGGTAATGTCTGGTTCTTCCTTTCTTATCTTTCTTTCTAATGTTCTAATGAACAATATTTAAGAAAAGAAAAAGAAAAAAGCTGCTGGTCGATCCAAAAAAAGAATAAGTTGGCATCAGCAAAGAGAAGAGAAAAGCAGAGGATAAAAAACATTTTATTATTCCAAAAAGGGTAGGCTTTCTTATAATGAGGGAACAAAGGGAGTCGGGCGGTAGCGCAGCGGGTTAAGCGCAGGTGGCGCAAAGCGCAAGGACCCGCATAAGGATCCCGGTTTGAGCCTCTGGCTCCCCACCTGCAGGGGAGTCGCTTCACAGGAGGTGAAGCAGGTCTGTAGGTGTCTTTCTCTCCCCCTCTGTCTTCCCCTTCTCTCTCCATTTCTCTCTGTCCTATCCAACAACAATGGCATCAATAACAACAATAATAATTACAACAATAAAACAAGGGCAACAAAAGGGGATAAATACATACAAAAAAAAGAATGAGGGAACAAGTTGGCACAGCAGGGGAAAAAAGAATTTTTAAAAATTAAAAAACAAAGGTTAGGGAGACAGCATAATTATTTTGCAAAAGATTTTCATGCCTGAGATCTTAGCTCCCAGGTTTAATCCCCAGCATTACCTTAAACCACAGCTGAGCAGTGCTCTGGTGTGTGTGTGTCTGTCTATCTATCTATCTATCTATCTATCTATCTATCTATTTTCCTTTTGTATCTCTCTCACTAAAATATAGTAAATAATGTTTTCTTAAATAAAATATAAAGAAAGTAGCTCTGGCTACACTTCTGTTCAAAATATATTCTGGACCTCACTGCAGGAAAAGAATCTGAACAGTATCAATACTACTGCAGATTTTAATCCTTCTGGACCAGAGCTTCATACTCCTGTACTTCATGTCTGGCTCAGGCAGGGGTCATGCATGAAAGTTTTGTGTTAAAAGCACAATGCCAATATTTAGTGACAAATGAAAGAGGAAAGAATGATTTTTTTTCTTGAACATTAGTGAAAAATATAACTCAGTCAAACAAGCTTTCCTAAAATCAAAATCAAAAAACCAAAATTAGGGTGATGTTTCCACTCTTATACCAAGATTGAATGCATTTCTTGTGCAGACAAAGCCAGCTTTTATAGACTGGTTCATCCACCTGGATGCAGGGATTCATCATCCCCTGCTGCTTTTGAAGGTTTGGATGTTTTCTTTAGAATGTATTTGCTCACTGTGACTCTTTAAGGAATAGGTGTTAAGGAGTGACTAACTGAAAACACCAAACAAATGTGTCAACAAGTCATTTTATCAAAAATTTCCTTTCAGAACCCAGCTTGCTGCTGCTTCACATAGAATCTAGTCTTCTTCCCCACAACTTCAAAGGAAAACCTGCAGAAGGAGATCAGAGAAGACCCAGAAAGGGATCTGAGGCTCTGGGAACAATCAAATACAAGCAATTCTAGTGTTCATATTGCTGAGCCTACTCAGGAATGTGTGTGTGTGTGTGTGTGTGTGTGTGTACACCTTTTTTAATTTTTTTATTTATTTATAAAAAGGATACACTGACAAAACCATAGGATAAGAGGGGTACAACTCCACACAATTCCCACCACCAGAACTCTGTATCCCATCCCCTCCCCCGATAGCTTTGTTAATCTTTATCCCACTAGGAGTATGGACCCAGGGTCATTATCAGGTGTAAAAGGTGGAAGGTCTGGCTTCTATAATTGCTTCCTTGCTGAACGTGGGCATTAGCAGGTCAATGCATACTCCCAGCCTGCCTCTTTCCCCAGTGGGGCCGGGTTCTGAGGAATAGGAGCTCCAGGACGCATTGGGGGGGTTGTCTATCCAGGGAAGTCTGGTTGGCATCATGTTAGCATCTGGAACCTGGTGGCTGAAAAGAGAGTTAACATATAAAGCCAAACAAGTTTTTGACTAATCATGAACCTAAAGGCTGGAGTTAACATTTGGACTGTCAGTATGTTCCTCAGAGGAGTTAAATATGCTCTGAAATCTACATGGGAGACAGCTCAACAGGTAGAATCCATCCATGACTTGCAGGCGTGAGGTCCTGGAGTTCAAGCCCAGGCTTGTCATCTACCAGAGTAGAGTGGTACTCTCTCACTCCTCTATATTGCTGTCTCATAGAACAAACACATTAATCTTTTTTTAAAAAAAAGGAAAAAGAAAAGAAAGATGGTTGACTCATAAGTCTGAGTTGAGTGCAGTTTATAATGCTATGAAAATACAAATGAATATTTTTGGAGAACAATATCTTTATGACCATTAAACTAATTTAAAAATATGGATAAGATTTTTTTTTTTGCATCAGTCTTCTTCATCCCTTTTCCTACCCACTGTCCCACTTAGTTCCTACTCCTGCCTACTGCCTACAAAACCCTGACTCTTTCCCGCACTAGTCCCTTTGCTGTGACAGCTTGTAGTCACCTACTTTATCTGGTTATTTCTCATGCAGTGAATAAACTTCCAGCTTCACATCTTCAGAAAGTTTTCTCCAACACTGTTACAACCAACGCAATGAGTCACCTTGCACTTAATCATTCTTAGGTCATAGTATTTGTCCCACTGTATTTTGATTCTTTGTCTATTTTAAGACAGGCTCTGTGGGGTTTTTTTTTAATGTTTTTATTTGTATTGGATAATTAATGGTGTACAATAAATATAATTGTTGCTACATGTGTAAAATTTCTCCATTTTCTGTAAAACACTCTCACCCCCAGTATAGGTCCTCCTCCACTATTATGCACTAAGACCTGAAAGTCCCCCTGCCTCCAGAATCCTTTAGTGCAATACACCAAACCCAATTCAAGTTCTACTTTGTATTTTTATCTGTGGTGTCAGTGCTTAATAGAGTTCCAGACATGTTACAGACCCCCCAAATCAGTCAAGTTGAACAAACACAAGTGGGAACAAACTACCCATAACCTATTTGTGGTTTCCTATTTATGATAGAGAAGAAGCCAAAAGCCACCAAACATTAACTGACCATCAATTCACAGTGAATTTTTTTCTCTGGTCACATGTTGTCTACACCCTAAAACACTACACTTTTGAGAACAAAAGAAAGTCAAACCTGCCACAGAAAACAGAAGATACAGGAAGCAAGACAAAAACATTCCTTTCTTTCCTTAAATATCGGATGAAACTTTGAGCTCCAAGAAGTTAGTCTTTCCCTCTACCCACCAGACTGTTTCTCAGTTTCAGCCTTGCAATTTTAGAATCTTTTCTATGTCATGTTTGCCAGTCCCTGAGAAGTGAGTTTGAACATCTAAATAATGTTGCACAATGCAGTTTCCTCTCAATCCTCTATAAAAAAGTAAGATCCCTGAAATCAAGAGGTAAATGAGCATAGCAATAAGCCTCTGCTATATAGAGTCAGTGTTCACTTTTACTCCACCCAAAAGGGGCAGGAACTGTATTTAAATGCTGGGTCACTGTATTGGAGGAACAAAGAGCTTTGAGGCATAGTGCTCAGATAAAAACCTTATAAACCCCAGTCCATAGTTATTACCTCTGTTGGCTCTTTTTCCTCTAGTAAAAACTTATAAAAGCCATTTATACATCTGAGTCATGAACCTATCCCTGTGTACCAATTCAGTTTGTTGAATGAGTCCTAATCACCCATGATTTGAAGAGTGTATTCCAGTCCTTAGATCTGACTAATGAACCTTTCCAAACCATTCACATCATTTACTGTAAGTCATGCTAGACCCACACAGTCAAATTACATGTCATTTAGTCTGTCAAAGAAGTAGAAAGCTTGTGTTTGGTGATACCGAGTTCAGAAGCAATGATTTAAAGATTTACCCTGCAATCAGGTGTTTAGTTAACATTCAAGAAAGAAAATAGCCATGCAAGTCATTCAGGGCTGCCCAGTAGGTTGGAAACCGGTAGGTATGAACAGAGAGTACATGATTTTCACAAATTTAGCTGAAGTACCTTACATTTTTTTTCAATGTTGTAACTACTGTGCCTAAATAAAATGTCACATCTAATGATTTCTCAACCACTAAGAATATAGGCAAAAGCTCTATCTCATTTCAAAAGCTTGCCTCTAAGTGATTGTTAACTGAAACTCATTCATGCCTGTGTAAAACCACAGGTCCTATGGAGCACAAATAGAAGGGTTCATCATGGTTCCTTCCTTCTGGAGTCCACATACAAGTTGGAGGTGAGTTCTGTACAAGGTATAATGAGTAAATACCTACTAAAGAAAGCCATGTTTTTCCTATGGAAGGAAGCAGAAGTAGATCTTAGCTCTGATCATCAGATCAGATATATAGTAAGTGGCAGTGAGGAAATGATCAAAAGGATGAGAATAATTTTTATTAGGAATAACATTTCAAGAAAATAAAATAACATACTTTTGGGATATAAGGCTATGGAGTAACAGCAGACAGCACAGACTCTCTTCCAAAACAACAAAGATTAACAACTATCAAACTTAAAATACCTCATCAAACTACAATTGAGACATCCACAAAAGCTTCATACAGGTGGTTTTTTGTGACTGGGGTCAGAAAGGGTATGGGATTGAAACCAGACACACAGAAGTTGAGAGCACTGATAGCAGATGGTGCCCTTTTGTCTCAATGCAGCAGCAGACACTACAGCACACAATGCTGGCTGTGAGAGAGAGAAACCTCTGAACCTTTAATTCATAACCTTGGAGGAATTAGGATACCAAACTGCTGGCAACAACACACTACAAAGACAGGGGAATATCTTAACAAAAGCTGCCTGCTCTGTCTTTGAACCAAGACAATATTATGGAAAGGTAAATTGTGGCACCTGGAAGATAAATGGTAGATTAAACCCTGCTTCTCCAAACACAGCTGCCATGACACAGCAAACCTCTGAGGCTTGGATTCAGGCTCAAATTCTATAGGGAAACCAAATATACACACCACACAGAGTATAGGCACAACTCAAAGAAATAACAGGAAATGGGGTCAGGTGGTAGTACAATGGGTTAAGCACACATGGCATGAAGCACAAGGACTGGTGTAAGGATCCAGGTTCAAGCCCCCTGTTTCCCCTCCTGAAGGGGGGTCACTTCACAAGCAGTAAAGCAGGTCTGCATATGTCTATCTTTCTCTCACCTTCTCTGTCTCTCCCTCTTCTCTTGATTTCTCCCTGTCTTATCCAATAACAATAACAACAATAATAACAACAATGATAACAATAAATGGCCTCCAAGAGCAGTGGACTTGTAGTGCAGACACCAAGCTCCAGTGATAACCCTGGATAAAAAGGGGGGGGAAAGTAAAGAACAAGAAATAACAAGAAACAAAACACCAAGTCCTAACCCCCACCACCCAATATACAAAGAAACATCCAGTAATCACAGGACTACTGGCCCAGCAGTAACCAGCATAATAAATGTGTAAACAGCAGAGAAATTATAAAAACAAAATTCAAAATACAGCAAAAAATACAGATAGAAATCAAACATAAAGAATCCAGGAAATTATAGACATACAGAGACTATCAGAGAAAGACTATAGAAAACTTATTGTGAGGGTTATCCAAGAATCTAAGCATAGTATGGAGAAGCATATTCAAGAGTTGCAAATATTTACCTAAGTAGTTAGAAAACACAAAAGAAGATCTCTGAACAGAGTTCTTTAAGAAATTATAAAACATAAAAGAAGAACTTTAATCAGAGTTCACCAAGCAGTTAGGAAGCATGAAAGAAAAACTTCAAACATAATTTCAGGGTGTGAAAAACATTTTGAGTGCAGAACAGGCACAGATAGCAGACTTAGGAAGTAGACTCACTGGTGCAGAGGAAAGAATACCTAAGCTAGAAGATATGATTAGCCCATTCTTTCACTTTAAAAATAATGGAGAAAAAATATCAAAAAAGAATCAAGTAACTCTGTGAAATTGCAGACTCCATCAAAAGGTCAAATATCAGAATGATAGAAATTCTTGAGAAAAAGGATAGGGTGAAGAGAACATAGACCATATTTAAGGAAAATATAATTGAGAATATCCCTTGCTTAGACAATCCTCAGAACATAAACATCCAGGAAGCAGAGCACCCAGGTTCCTAAATATAAAACTACCAACACAGGACTAGGTGGTGGTACACCTGGTTGAGTGCACATGTTACAGGGCTCAAAAACCTGGGTTCAAGCCCCCAGTCACTACCTGCTAGGGGAAAGCTTTGTGAGTGGTGAAGCAAGGCTGCAGGTGTCTCTCTATCTCCTTCTCTGTCTCCTCCTTCCTCTCAATTTCTAGCTGCTTCTGTCCAAAAAATAAATAATAATAATAAAGACTCAAAATTACTTATTAAAAATAAAATAAATAAAACTACCAACACTAAGGTGCATCATTATAAAACTATCAAAACTGAATAAAAAGGGAAAATATTGTAGACTATGGAAACAAAAGAAATGACATGTGAATGTAGAATTAACAGGTTTTCATAAGACTTCACAAACCTTATAAGCAAGGAAAGAGTGGAATAACATAGTCAAAGTGCTAAAAGATAAGAACTGCCAGCCACAGATACTCTATCCTACAAAATTATCCTTTAACTATCGAGAAAAAATAAAGGTCTTCTCAACCACACAAAAGCTAAAGGAATTTACCAACATCAACCCTACCTTGCAAGAATTACAAAAGGAAGAAGTAAAGGATTACACAATCTAAGCTTGTTGGACAATAGTAAAATAGAACTAAGAACACAACGAACACAGGAAATAACAATAAAATAGGAAAGGGGATATATAATGGACAGAGAAATACTATCAAATGTCAACCAAGACCAACTTAAAAAAAGACTTCTTTTTTAGATATAGTATGTTATTTATTACATTTACAGTAGCCACAATACAAAACAAGTAACAGAGATCTACAGAAAGCACAAGTGAAATCAGTGAGGAAATCATCATTGACACTATTTCGGGGTGTCTCTCTCCTTCTCTGGCAGGGTGGCCTCCAGGGGAAAGGTAACGGGCTGGTTCTTTCTCACTCACGACAGGGGTGACACGAAGTAAAAGACACCAGGGGACTCTTAGCGTGAATCTAGAATCTGAGTCCTAGAGTCCCTTTATTAGCAAAGTGGACATGAGTTAAATAGAAAAGCAATGAAGTTAATTATTGTTGAAATATGACAGAAATTACAGGTTTCTTAACAGTCAACATGCTCCTAAGGTACGGGGTTGGTATGACAGGAATTGATGAGATACAAGACAGTTATTCTCCATAACACAAGCAACTTAATTATCCAAAGGTATTTGAGAGAAACATAGGGGTTAAACCCGTAGGGTGAAACAGAAAGAAGATGAATATCAAAAGGCCATATAGTTTGGAATTTCTCTTGTCTGGGGTCTGAGGTGTGTGATGAAGTGTGTGATAAGGTGTGTTCTTCTGTGATCAGAAGGTGACTTTGAATAAGTGAATCTGCGGCCATGTGGCCTGTGGTTAATGGAGGGAAGTACTGGGGTATCTGTGGGCCTGAGAGTCAAGAAGGAAAGAACCAAGTATGAGTTTCCCCCCTTATGCTCACCTCGGTTGAGAGAGACTTACCAAGAGGTTATCTTCTCAGACCTCCATCCAAAGATGGGGGTGGTTCTCCCTAAGCTCTATCAGGCTTACACATGTTCCCAACAGACACTCATCCATACAAAATGGCAGATAGAAGCAAATGCTAAAAGAATAAAAAAAAAAAAACCTGAAAACAAAAGCCAGAATGGATATAAGTAAACCACTTATATCAATAATCACCCTAAATGTAAGTGGCCTAAATTCACTTGTCAAATGATTCAGAGTAGTTAAATAGATTAAAGGATAAGATCTATCTATTATTATATGTCTCCAGGAAACACATGTCCAAAGAAAAGGCAAACAAAAGCTTCATATAAGAGGTTGGAGCAAGATGTTCCAAGCCAATAATGCAGATAAAAGGACAGGAACAGCTATTCTGTTCTCAGATAAAATAGACTTTCAGGTAAAGAAAGTAAGCAGAGATAGGGAGGCACTCTACATAATGGTCAAAGGATCAATCCAGTATGAAGATATAACCATTATAAATATATATACTATAAATACAAGTACATTTAAATGTGTAAAACAAAAACTTAGTGAACTAAAGGGAGATATTGATAGCAACACAATAATATTAGGAAATCTTAACACACCATTCACAGATTATCCAGACAAAAAAAAAAAATCAACAGGGAAATAATTATCTTAAACCATAGGTGAGATTACCCTAATAGATATATACAGAACTTTCCATTCCAAAAGAAATGAATACACATTATTCTCAAATTCACATGGAATATTTATAAGGACTGACCACACGCTGGGTCATAAAGAGAACCTAAACAAATATGTGAATATGAAAATCATAGAAAGCATCTTTTCAGAACATGATGGTATGAAGTTAGAAATCAACCACAAGGGGCTGGGTGGTGGCACACCTGGTTGAGCACACACATTACAGTGCACAAGGACCTGGGTTCAAGCACACCTGGTTGAGCACACACTTTACAGTGCACAAGGACCCGGTCCCCACCTGCAGGCTGCAGGGGGAAAGCTTTGTGAGTGGTAAAGGAGGGATGCAGGTGTGTGTGTGTGTGTGTGTGTGTCTCCCTCTCCCCTCTCAATTTCTCTCTGTCTCTCTCTAATAATAAATAAAACTATTAAAAAATAAATCAAACACAAAAAGAAAAAAAGAAAGTTCTCCTAGGTGTGGAAACTAAATAACATGCTTCTGAACAACACATGGGTCATGGGGAAAAAAAAATCCAAAAAAGAAATTAAGAATTACCTTGATATCAACAAAAATGAAGAAACCAATTATCTGGTTTGCTGTGGGATGCAGCAAAAGCAGTACTGAGAGAAAAGTTCATAGAAGTACAGGCTCAAATTAATAGAGAAGAGTGATCACTAATAAACCATCTAACAACCCAGTCAAACCAATTAGAAATACAGCAACAAAGAGATCCTAAAGTCAGCAATAGATGAGAAATAGTTAAAATCAGAGAAGAAATCAATGAAATAGAAAACAAAAAGACCATCAAGAAGACTAATGAAACCAAGAGCTGGTTCTTTGAAAGAATAAACCACTAGCTACACTCACTAAGAGAAAGAGAGAGCTATGGTAAAATAATAAATGAGAGAGAAGATATTGCAACAGATGAGGCAGAGATACAAAGGATCATTCAAGACTACGAGTAAGACTACTATGCAAATAAATTTGACAATTTAGAATAATTGGGCACATTCTTAGATTGATACCAACTGCCAACCTTGAAATAAGAGGAAGTAAATAAACTCAACAGCCCAATCATTGGTAAAAGGGGCTGAGTGGTGGTGCACCTGGTTGAACACACACGTTGTAATGTACAAGGACCCAGGTTCGAGCCCCCAGTCTCCACCTGCAGAAGGAAATCTTTGCAAGTGGTAAAGCAGTGCTGCAGGTGTCTGTCTCTCAATTCCTGGCTGTCTTTATCCAATAAATAAAGGTTAAAATTTTAAATATATAATAACAATAATAATAATAAAAGTTAAAACAGTAATGAATGCCCTCCCAAGAACAAAATCCCAGGTCCAGATGGCTATACTAATGAGTTATATTTATTCAAAGTATAACACGCACCCATTCTCTTCAAACTCTTCCAGAAAATAGAAGAGGGAATACTCCCAAGCACATTATATAAGGTTAATATTACTATGATTCCCAAAACAGGAAAGGACTTTACCAAGAAAACTACAAACTTATATCCCTGCAGAACACTGATGTAAAGATTCTCCACAGAATCTTGGCTAATTGAATCCAACAACATATTAAGAAAATAATCCCCCAAAACCAAGTGGGATTCATCCCTGGGAAACAGAGATGGTTCAGTATCCACAAGTCAATCAATGTAATCTACCATATCAACAAAAAAGAAGGGTAAGAAAAATCACATGATTCTATCAATTGATGCAGAAAAAGCATTTGACAAGGCCCAATACTCATTTATAAAAAAAAAAAAAAAA
Source organism: Erinaceus europaeus (assembly GCF_950295315.1). NCBI lineage: Eukaryota > Metazoa > Chordata > Mammalia > Eulipotyphla > Erinaceidae > Erinaceus > Erinaceus europaeus. The sequence continues at coordinate 34,806,481 of NC_080174.1, forward strand.
CCCTCAAGAAATTGGGAGTGAAAGAAAAATTACTCAACATAATAAAGGCTATATATGACAAATCCATGGATAGCATCTTACTTACCAGGGAAAAACTTAAATGCTTCCTCCTGAAATCAGGAATTAGGCAAAGATGTCCACTCTCACCACTTTTTTTTTTCAACATAGTCCTGTTCAACATAGTCCTAGAAGTTCTTGGCCCTTGTCATTGGAATCAGTCAAGAAAGAGATATCAAAGGAATTCAAAATGGACAGGATGTAGTTAAATTACAATTATTTGCAGATGATAAGCTGTTATACCTAGAGGACCCTAAAAACTACTGGATATCATCAATAAATTCATAAAGTAGCAGGTTACAAAATTAATACCCATAAATCTGTGGCATTTCTCTATATGGAAGATGAGCCAGAGGAAAGGGAACTAAAAGAAGCAATCCCATTTACAATTGAACCTAAAAAGATAAAATAACTAGAGATAAATCTAATAAAGGAGGTAAAGGACCTTTTCAGTAAAAATTATAAGGCATTGTTAAAAGAAATAGAGGATGACACAAATAAATGTAAAAACATTCCCTGTTCATGAATTAGAAGAATAGATATCATTAAATTGGCAGTCCTGCCAAGAGCACTATATTGATTCAATGCAATCCCTACTAAATTCCCAATGAAATAATTCAAAGAAATTAAACAACTTATCCAAAAATTCTCGTGGAACTATAAAAAAATAGAAATAGGAAAATAACTTTTGAGGAAAAAGAAAATAAAATCAATGGCAAACAATTCCCAGTTGCAGTTTATAATACAAAGCAATAGTAGTTAAAAACAGTATAGCACTGGAACAAAAAATAGACATAAGCCAGTGGAACAGGATAGATAGCTTACAATAAACCTATATGTGTAGGTACTTTATATATGACAACACTACACTATAATCTGTCAGCACCCAGTAAAGGAGATTTTAATGTCTGAGGTACAATCCCCGGCACCAACACAAACCAGAGTTTAGCAGTGTTCTGGTAATAATAATAATAGTAACAACATCTTACAAAGTTTATAAAGGGTTTCCAGAAGATGGCGGACTGAGAAGCTGCTAGTGGCTTGAGCTCTGATCACATCTTCTGGAAACGGTAGGATTTTCTGCCTTTAGTAGGCCAGTCAATAAGGGGTCCTAGCGGTGACACCAAGGAGGTGACTATAACTTAATTTGGGTTAAGAATTAGAGTAGAAGTGGCGCGGACTAGTGGGCGGGCTGCTCCAGACTTCCCAGGCGGTGGCGGGCAAGGCGGGTGCGCTGGGCACTATCCTCAGCCCAGGAAGTCGGCTCCTCCGCCGGTTGCAGAGCGCTGCTGGGCGGCAGACCTGGAGGGAGCACTGTAGCTTGGGGGCTTTCTCTTGGGAGTCTCCGGGAACCACAGATCCGAGGGCAGATCCGAGGGCAGATCCGAGGACATCCTTGAGTACAGCTCTCATTGGATCAAAAGGACTTGGAGCTAGTTTTCATTTTTGAGAAATCCTTTAAAGCTTCGGGGGGAAGGGGTTTCCCAGAAGATGGCGGACTGAGAAGCTGCTAGTGGCTGAGCTCTGACCACATCTCCTGGAAATGGTAGGATTTTCTACCTTTAGCAGGCCAGCCAATAAGGGGTCCTAGCGGAAACACCAAGGAGGTGACTATAACTTAATTTGGGTTAAGAATTAGAGTAGGGAAAAAAGTGGAAAAAAAATTTTTTTTCTTCCTTTTAATTTCAAGCATACCTCCTTCCCGGCCCCCCCCCCCCATAACCAGTCCCTGGGGACCAGCTCCTAGCAGGGAAGGGGAGCTCCATTTCTTTACCAAATTCCTGCCCCACCAGGGAGTATCATTAATTCTAAGTATATACCTTTCTGAAACCTCTGGCCTTTTTTCTTTCTAAGTAGCCAACCCCCCCTCCTCACCCCACATAGCAAATTAAATAATTAAAAATAAATACAAAAAAACCCCTTTCCTTTCACTGCCCTTTTATGACTGTTCTTTTTCTTATCTTTTTCTTTTTTCTCTCTCTCTCTTTCTTTTTTTTTCTTTTTCTCATTCTTGTCATCCCTTCTTCCTTAATCCTACAGCTTCCAAAGTCACAGCCCCCAGCCCCCACACCACAGTGTGCTTTTTTGAATTCATTGATACACATTTGGGAATTTCCTTTCACTGCTCTTTAATTACAGCTCTTTTTCTTATCTTTTCCATTTTCTCTCTCTCATCTCTCTCTCTCTCTTTTTTTTTAATCTTGTCATACACTTCTTCCTTCTTCTTTGCCTTTCTGAATTTGTGAATTATTTTGGGGAAGAAATCTGACTCAGAGTGGACTCTCTATGTGTGTATCTCTGCTCTAGTTCCCTTTCTCCTCTTGTTACCCCAAGAATATACAGTGGATAGTAGATTTGCATAACTGTCTATTCTTGCTATCCTTTCTTTCTTTTCTCTTTCTTCATTGGGATTTGGTTACTATTTCTTCACGGATTGGAGAAATTGTTTGGCTAACTGGTAACGATTAAACTACTTCAATACTTGCTTCAGTTGCTACTGTAATTCCTGAGGTTGGTGAGTGCAATTGTCATAAAGGTATTTAGTACAGTGTTACTTGTACTCAAGACACAACAACTGAGGAACAACAGAGCATAAAAAAAAAAGAAAGACATAAATCAAAAAAATGGGTAAATCAAAAACAAATAAAACTGCAACTCCAATGAATGAAGACAAGAGCCCAGAAGAAACTACAAACCATAGATAAGAAAAGTATGCAAGCAATAATAAACTTATTAATCACAGAAATGAAAACAACATTGGAGGAAAGGAATGGCAGTATTAGGGAAACAATATATGAGACCCCCACAAGGAAAATACTGATGATCTTGAGGCAATTAGAGAACTGAAAGCTGAAAGAGCTGTAATAAAGAAAGAAACTGAGGAAGGGAAAGCAGACTAACAGAAGCAGAAAACAGAATTAGTCAGACAGAGGATGAGTTAGAGAAAATGAAGAAAGAGGTGAAAGAGCTTAAAAAGAGATTGAGAGACACTGAAAACAACAACAGAGACATATGGGATGATGTCAAAAGAAGTAACATTCGTATAATTGGCCTGCCAGAGGAAGAAAGAGAGGAAGGGGAAGCAAACATTCTAGAGGAAATAATAGAAGAAAACTTCCCAGACCTGAATAACAGAAAGGACATCAAGATTCAAGAGGCCCAGAGAGTACCAAACAGTATCAACCCAGACCTGAAGACACCAAGACACATCATAGTCACAATGAGAAGAAGTAAAGATAAAGAAAGGATCCTAAAGGCTGCAAGAGAGAAACAAAAAGTCACATACAAGGGAAAACCCATAAGATTATCTGCAGACTTCTCCACTCAAACTCTAAAAGCCAAAATAGAATGGCAAGATATCTATCGAGCCCTGAATGAAAAAGGGTTTCAACCAAGGATTATATATCCTGCTAGACTTTCATTCAAACTAGATGGAGGGATCAAAACCTTCTTAGACAAACAACAGTTAAAGGAGGCAACCATCACCAAGCCGGCCCTGAAAAAGGTTCTAAAAGACCTCTTATAAACAATAACATCACTATAATACTTGCAATATGTCAGAGCAAACAAAATTTTTTTTGAACAATGGCATTACAATACATTAAATCCATAATATCAATAAACATCAATGGCTTAAACTCACCCATCAAAAGGCACAGGGTGGGGGGATGGATCAGAAAACATAACCCAACTATATGCTGCTTGCAAGAATCCCATCTGTCACAACAAGATAAACACAGACTTAAAGTGAAAGGATGGAAAACTATCATACAGGCTAAGGGACCACAAAAAAGGGCAGGAACAGCCATTCTCATCTCAGACACGATAGATTTTAAATTAAATAAAGTAATAAAAGATAGGCAAGGACATTACATAATGATTAGAGGATCAATCAGCAAAGAAGACTTAACAATTATTAACATCTATGCACCCAATGAGGGACCATCTAAATACATTAAGCACCTACTGAAAGAATTTCAAAAATACATCAATAGTAATACAATAATAGTGGGAGACTCCAATACCCCACTCTCACACTTAGACAGATCAACAAAGCAGAGAACAAATAAAGATACAAGAGAAATGAATGAAGAGATTGACAGACTACACCTCTTGGACATTTTCAGAGTCCTCCACCCCAAAAAACTGGAATACACCTTCTTTTCAAATCCACATAACACATACTCAAGGATAGACCACATGTCAGGCCACAAAGACAGCATCAATAAATTCAAGAGCATTGAAATCATCGCAAGTATCTTCTCAGACAACAATGGAGTAAAACTAACATTTAACAACAAACAGACAATTATTAAAAGTCACAGAATTTGGAAACTAAACAGCATGCTCATTAAGAACCAGTTGGTCAGAGACTCACTCAAGCAGGAAATTCAAATGTTCCTGGAAACTAATGAAAATGAAGACACAACCTATCAAAATATTTGGGACACAGCTAAAGCAGTACTGAGAGGGAAACTTATAGCCATACAATCACATACTAAACACCAAGAAGAAGCTCAAATGAATGAACTTACTGCACACCTCAAGGACTTAGAGGAAGAGAAACAAAGGAACACTAAAGCAACCAGAAAGACAGAAATCACTAAAGTTAGAGCAGAAATAAACAACATTAAAAATAAAAGAACCATACAAAAGATCAATGAAGCCAAATATTGGTTCTTTGAAAGATTAAACAAAATTGACTAACCCCTAGCCAGACTCACCAAACAAACAAGAGAGAAGACTCAAATTAATAGAATTGTAAACGATGGGGGAGATATCAAAACTGACACCACAGAAATCCAGAGAATCCTGCGAAACTTCTATAAAGAACTATATGCCACAAAGCTAGAGAATCTGGAAGAAATGGAACAATTCCTAGAAACATATACCCTTCCAAAACTGAACCAAGAAGAACTACAAAATCTAAATGCACCAATCACAGACAAAGAAATTGAAACAGTTATTAAGAATCTCCCCGACAACAAAAGTCCTGGACCAGATGGCTTCACAAACGAATTCTACAAAACTTTCAGGAAACAGTTAGTACCCATACTTCTTAAGCTTTTCCATAAGATTGAAGAAACAGAAATACTCCCTTCCACCTTCTATGAAGCCAACATCACCCTGATACCAAAAGCAGATAGGGACACAACAAAAATGGAAAACTACAGACCAATATCTCTGATGAACATAGATGCCAAAAGATTAAACAAGATCGTGGCCAACCGGATACAGCAACATATCAAAAAGATTGTTCATCATGACCAAGTGGGATTCATCCCAGGAATGCAAGGCTGGTTCAACATCCGTAAGTCAATCAATGTCATTCACCACATCAATAAAAGCAAAGCCAAAAACCACATGATTATCTCAATAGATGCAGAGAAAGCTTTTGACAAAATCCAACACCCATTCATGCTCAAAACTCTACAAAAAATGGGAATAGTTGGGAAATTCCTCAAGATAGTCGAGTCTATATATAGCAAACCTACAGCCAACATCATACTCAATGGACAGAAGTTGAAAGCATTCCCCCTCAGATCGGGGACTAGACAAGGCTGTCCACTGTCACTGTTACTCTTCAACATAGTATTGGAAGTTCTTGCCATAGCAATCAGGCAAGAGAAGGAAATCAAAGGAATACAGATTGGAAGGGAAGAAGTCAAGCTCTCACTATTTGCAGATGATATGATAGTATACATAGAAAGACCTAAAGAATCCAGCAGAAAATTACTGGAAGTTATTAGGCAATATAGAAAGGTATCAGGCTACAAAATCAATGTACAAAAATCAGTGGCATTTCTTTATGCAAACACTAAATCTGAAGAAGACATCCAGGAATCACTCCCATTTACTGTTTCAGCAAAATCAATCAAATACCTAGGAATAAAGTTGACCAAAGAAGTGAAAGACTTGTATGCTGAAAACTATGAGTCGCTACTCAAGGATAGAAACTGACACCAAGAAATGGAAAGTTATCCCATGCTCATGGATTGGAAGAATAAATATCATCAAAATGAATATTCTCCCCAGAGCCATATACAAATTTAATGCAATACCCATTAAAGTTCCATCCAGCTTCTTTAAGAGAATAGAACAAACACTACAATCATTTATCTGGAACTGGAAAATACCTAGAATTGCCAAAACCATCTTGAGGAAAAGAAACAGAAGTAGAGGCATCACACTCCCAGACCTTAAACTATATTATAAAGCCATCATCATCAAAACAGCATGGTACTGGAACAAAAATAGGCACACAGACCAGTGGAACAGAATTGAAAGCCCAGAAATAAATCCCAACACCTATGGGCATCTAATCTTTGATAAGGGGGCACAAAGGATTAAATGGAAAAAGGAGGCTCTCTTCAATAAATGGTGCTGGGAAAACTGGGTTGTAACATGCAGAAGAATGAAATTGAACCACTTTATCTCACCAGAAACAAAAATCAACTCCAAATGGATCAAAGACCTAGATGTCAGACCAGAAACAATCAAATACTTAGAGGAAAACATTGGTAAAACACTTTCCCACCTAAACCTCAAGGACATCTTTGATGAATCAACCCAGTTGCAAGGAAGACTAAAGCAGAAACAAACCAATGGGACTACATCAAATTCAAAAGCTTCTGCACATCCAAAGAAACTATTAAACAAACAGAGAGACCCCTCACAGAATGGGAGAAGATCTTCACATGCCATACATCAGACAAGAAACTAATCACCAAAATATATAAAGAGCTCAGCAAACTTAGCACCAAAAAAGCAAATGACCCCATCCAAAAATGGGCAGAGGATATGAACAAAACATTCACTACAGAGGAGATCCAAAAGGCTAACAAACATATGAAAAACTGCTCTAGGTCACTGATTGTCAGAGAAATGCAAATTAAGACAACATTGAGATACCACCTCACTCCTGTAAGAATGGCATACATCAAAAAGGACGGCAGCAACAAATGCTGGAGAGGATGTGGGGACAGAGGAACCCTTTTACATTGCTGGCAGGAATGTAAATTGGTACAGCCTCTGTGGAGAGCAGTCTGGAAAACTCTCAGAAGGCTAGACATGGACCTTCCATATAATCCAGTAATTCCTCTCCTGGGGTTATACCCCAAGGACTCCATAACACCCAACCAAAAAGAGGTATGTACTCCTATGTTCATAGCAGCACAATTCATAATAGCTAAAACCTGGAAGCAACCCAGGTGCCCAACAACAGATGAGTGGCTGAGAAAGCTGTGGAATATATACACAATGGAATACTATGCAGTTATCAAGAACAATGAACCCACCTTCTCTGACCCATCTTGGACAGAGCTAGAAGGAATTATGTTAAGTGAGCTAAGTCAGAAAGATAAAGATGAGTATGGGATGATCCCACTCATCAACAGAAGTTGACTAAGAAGATCTGAAAGGGAAACTAAAAGCAGGACCTGATCAAATTATAAGTAGGGCACCAAAGTAAAAACCCTGTGGTGAGGGGTAGACATGCAGCTTCCTGGGCCAGTGGGGGGTGGGAGTGGGTGGGAGGGATGGGTCACAGTCTTTGGGTGGTGGGAATGGTGTTTATGTACACTCCTAGCAAAATGTAGACATATAAATCAGTAGTTGATTAATATGAGAGGGGGAAAATCAATTGTATGTCTCAAAGTTTTTCAAAACACAAACTGAATCTTTTTAATATATAGGCTGTGTATTTGATATGCGGACTCTCTCAAAAGCCTAGACCAAGTAGATTAGAAGTGTCCAATAGCACAGCTATATACAAGATACTGGATATTGTACAGCTAACCCTAACAAAACTACTTTTCAAAGTTAACCCAGTTACCAAATAATGTGATGATAACATTAACTATCGATTGTCTTTTTGAACCCTAAGACAGCAGGAACCTCACATCTCCACATCTTCACTTCCCCCAGTCCTGGAACCCTTGGATAGGGCCCACTTTCCCGAATGCATCTCCCAATCCATACCAAATAATATTGCATTCGCCGATCACAACCTAACCAACGCAACGATTGCCACCTCAACATGCTTCACCTCAGACTGTGTCCAGAGACTTCACGAGTAGAATGACAACCCTTCAGCTTTATTACTCGGGTGAGACCTTTGCTTTTATAGCACACTCTACTTTCATCTCAGGTGATTCACTTTCTAACAAAGTCCCAAAACCTAGATATACACCAGTTTCTGTGAGAGAGAGCTTATGTTCACACGTATCCATAAACTACTGCAAAATATATACCTGAAAGCAGAAGTACACTAGAGTTTGCAGTGAGTACCTCCCTAACACTTCCTCTCCACTATTCCAAGCTTTGGGTCCATGATTGCTCAACAATTTGTTTGGCTTCATATGTTAACTCTCTTTTCAATCACCAGGTTCCAGATGCTACCAGGATGCTGGCCAGGATTCCCTGGATTGAAGACCCCACCAATGTGTCCTGGAGCTCAGCTTCCCCAGAGACACACCCTACTAGGGAAAGAGAGAGGCAGACTGGGAGTATGGACCGACCAGTCAATGCCCATGTTCAGCGGGGAAGCAATTACAGAAGCCAGACCTTCTACCTTCTGCAACCCTCAATGACCCTGGGTCCATGCTCCCAGAGGGATAGAGAATGGGAAAGCTATCAGGGGAGGGGGTGGGTTATGGAGATTGGGTGGTGGGAATTGTGTGGAGTTGTACCCCTCCTACCTTATGGTTTTGTTAATTAATCCTTTCTTAAATAATAAATAAATAAATAAATAAAAAGTTTATAAAGCTAACTTTAATATTAGCATAAGCATAAATATGCATAGTTTTCACGTACATTCAGTTTGTCCTAAATATAAAATGGTAAAAAAAAAAAAAATGAACATGAATAGAATTCACTCTCCATTTTTCCCATTTCTCTCAGTACATCCGTCCTGTTTCCCTGGGCCTGACTATCTTTCTTGGAGTGGTCCCCCACTGTTCCATTCATAGTTACTGGTTATCTCTGAATTCCTGATGTGAATCTCACCTTTGATTTATCTTATTGTAACTAACAGTAACAGGTTAGAATTCAAAACACAAATATGGTTGCCAAAATCCTGTCACTGGAAGAGGCACCATGAAATGGAAAGATCATCAGACTATGTCTGCTATACCAGCAGAATGTGTACAGGGATTCACAGTCACAGTCACAGAGACATTTATTTCAAGGTTCAGTAAGTTACAGCTGCTCTGCTATAAAGAAAAGAATGATGTGTCAAACAGTTAAATCCAACATTCCTCTCCATCTAGAATTTAACTTACACGAGAGCAACAGTTCTCAAATCACTTGATCTCAAGACAATTCCATGCTCTTAAAAGTTACTGACTGCCTCACTAAATTTTTGTTTGTGTGTTATTCCATATTAAGTGTTAACTGATAAAAAAAAAATTAGGAATTTATTTTAAACTAAAAACAAGTTCATTAAATAACAATAAATATGTGTTATTATGTAAACAATTACATTTACAAAACAAAATATTATTCAGTAAGCCAGAAGGTAATGGAAAAATATCAAATAATCTCACAGATAAGACCTAAGAAACAAAGCAAGAAATAATACAGATAAGACAAAGCAAGATATAATAATTTTACTCAGTGAACTGTAGTCTATCACAGCAGATCTGTGGACCGAGTAAAAGGTAAAGAAAGGCTATTGAGTGGGAGCCTGATGCCCTGTGATAGAGAAGAATGAGTATTTGGTTAGTTGGTAGTTTATGTGTACTAACACTTACCTTGGGGAAGTGTGGAAATGTGCCCCTGATAACAACAATCCTGCATGTCAATATTTCCTTAATAAAGTTGAAGTTGAAAAAAATCATTCAGTGAAAAGAGAAGCATTGTTTCATTCTTTTGTAAATCTTTCTTTTTTTAAAAAAAAATGTCTTTATTTAATTATTGGATAGAGAGAGCCAGAAATCAAGAGGAAAGGGGGTGGTAGAAAGGAAAACAGAAGAAGTGACACCTGCAGCACTGCTTCACCATTTGCAAAGCTTTCCCCCTGGTGGCTCCAATCTGAGTCCTTGCACACTATAATATGTAAGGTCACCCAGGGAGCCTCCACCAGGACCCTTTTGTAAACTTTCTAAAAGTCTAATTTAGTAGGCTATAGATACATTTTCTGCTCTCATTCTGTTATGATACCTTCAGTACACCATATACTCCCTGGAAAACCCCACTGTGCACTCCTAAGAGAAATCATCATCTTCATCATTGAAGTCATCATCATCATTATCTCTGTTTTATTATGAAAATAGGTTTGACACACATGCTCATGAAGAGACCTGAAAGGGTTCCAGGAGTCTCCAAACCACACGTTGAAAACTGTTGTGATTCAGATTACCGTCATTCTACATGTATGTAGACTTTTCTTTTTTCTAGAAAGGGTAAGCATTTATTGAAGTAAACCAGGGGTAAGAAAGATAAAGGTACACACAGAGACATATGTAGGCCCTTAAGAGTGAAAGGTCTTGGTTTTCCTGGACCTCCTAAATGGTTTGTTTGTTTGTTTGTTTTTGTTTTTTTTTAATTGGGAAGGTTAATAGTTTACAGTATAGTCTTGAACACAGAGGCACAACCTCTTATCCCTCCTTTATTGGTGTTTAAAAGATACAATAGGATTGCAATGTTCCTTTCCCTCCTTCCCCAGAGTCTTTTGGTTTGGTGCAATATGCCATACCCTGTCCAAGTTTCACTTTATGTTTTCCTCTACTGTTCTTTGTTCTTAAATTCCACCTATAAGTGACATCATTTGGTCTTCTGACTTGTCTCACTCAACATGATGCCTTTGAGTTCTGACCACAATATTGTAAAGGACATAAATATTTTATATTTTATGTATATAAAATACCTAGAAGTAAAGCTGACCAAAGAAGTGAAGGACTTGTATACTAAAAACTATGAGTCACTATTCAAGGAAATAGAAAATGATACCAAGAAATAGAAAGACAGCCCATGCTCATGGATTGGAAGAATAAATATCATAAAAATGAATATTCTCCCCAGGGCCATATACAAATTTAATGCAATACCCATCAAAGTTCTACCAAGCTTCTTTAAGAGAATAGAACAAAAACTACAATCATTTATCTGGAACCAGAAAACACCTAGAATTACCAAAACCATCTTGAGGAAAAGAAACAGAAATAGAGGCATCACACTCCCAGATCTCAAACTATATTACAAAGCATCATCATCAAAACAGCCTGCTACTGGAACAAAAATAGGCACACAGACCAGTGGAAAAGATAGCCCACAAATAAACCCCCACACCAATGGACATCCAATCTTTGATAAGGGGCCCTAAGTATTAAATGGAGGAAGGAGGCTTTCTTCAATAATGGTGCTAGGGAAACTGGTTGAAACATGCAAAAGAATGAAATTGAACCACCTTATCTCACCAGAAACAAAAATCAACTCCAAATGGATCAAGGACCTGGATGTTAGACCAGAAACTATTAAATACCTAGAGGAAAACATTGATGGAACACTTTCCCACCTAAATCTCAAGGGCATCTTTGATGAAACAAACCCAATTGCAAGGAAGACTAAAGCAGAAACAAACCAATGGGACTACATCAAATTCAAAAGCTTCTACACAGCCAAAGAAACTATCACACAAACAAGGAGACTCCCTCACAGAATGGGAGAAGATCTTCACATGCCATACATCAGACAAGAGACTAATCACCAAAATATACAAAGAGCTCAGCAAACTTAGCAACAAAAAAAGCAAATGCCCCATCCAAAAATGGGCAGAGGATATGAACAAGAGGAGATCCAAAAGGCTAACAAACATATGAAAAACTGCTCCAGGTCACTGATTGTCAGAGAGATGCAAATAAAGACAACACTGAGATACCACCTCACTCCTGTAAGAATGGCATACGTCAAAAAGGACAGCAGCAACAAATGCTGGAGAGGCTGTGGGGACAGAGGAACCCTTCTTCACTGCTGGTGGGAATGTAAATTGGTCCAGTCTCTCTGCAGAGCAGTCTGGAGAACTCTCACAAGGCTAGACATAGACCTTCCATATGACCCAGTAATTCCTCTCCTGGGGATATTCCCCAAGGATTCCATAACATCAAGCAAAAAGATATGTGTACACCTATGTTTATAGCAGCACAATTCATAATAGCTGAAACCTAGAAGCAACCCAGGTGCCCAACAACAGATGAGTGGCTGAGAAAGCTGTGGCATATATACGCAATGGAATATTATGCAGTTATTAAGAAGAATGAACCCAGCTTCTCTGACCCATCTTGGATGGAGCAAGAAGGAATTATGTTAAGTGAGCTAAGTCAGAAAGATAAAGATAAGTATGGGATGATCCCACTCATCAACAGAAGTTGAGAAAGAACAGAAAGGGAAACTCAAAGCAGGATTTGACTGAATTTGGAGTAGGGCACCAAAGTAAAAGCCCTGGGGTGAGGGTGAGGGTCAGCGTGGATATTCAGCTTCACAGGGCGGGGGGGGGGGGGGGGGTAAGGGGAGGGAGAGGGAATGGGATGGAATACAGTCTTTTGGTGGTGAGAATGGTGTTTATGTACACTCCTATCAATTTGTAGTCATATAAATCATTAATTAATATGAGATGTGGGAAATTGATTGAATGTCTCAAACTTTTTAAATCACAGACTGAGTCTTTTCAATATATAGGCTGAGTCTTTGATATATTGACTCTCTTAGAAGCTTACACCAGGGAGAACAGAAGCAACCAGTGGCACAGCTATATGCAAATAATGTCAAAGGAGATAAATTATGGTGATGTTGTGTATGATACAGCAAATCCTAACAAAGAGATACTTCAAAGTTAACCCAATTGCCAAATAATGTGATTATAGCAATAACTATCTATTGTCTTCTTCTTCTTCTTCTAGCGTTTGCCCTTCTTCCGTAGCCAGTCAACAGCGTCAGGTTGAGCCTGATGTAAAGTTTCAAGACCTCCTTTGAATCTGGAGAGGTGGCAGTCGTCGACTATGTGGGTCATAGTCTGTCTGTAGCCGCAGGGGCAGTTCGGGTCGTCTCTGGCTCCCCAGCAGTGGAACATAGTGGCACACCGGCCATGGCCTGTTCGATAGCGATTGAGGAGGGCCCAATCATAACGTGCTAGGTCAAAGCCGGGTTGACGCTTGCAGGGGTCTGTGATGAGGTGTTTGTTTCTTAAACCCTAAGAAAGCAGGATCTTCCCACTTCCTCTTTAGAGCCTATATTTCTCCCAGTCCTGGAACCTCTAGGATGGGGCTCACTTGCCTGCATGCTTCTCTCAATTCATACCAAATGATATTCCATCCATCAATCCCAACCTAATCAACACAAGGAGTACCACCTCAGCATGCTTCACTTCAGATTGTGTCCAGAGACGTCAGGCATGGAATGTCAACCATTCACCCTCATTACTCGGATGAGACCTTTCCTTTCATAGTATTCTCAAATTCCATTCCAGGAGGTTCACTTCCTAACAAAATCCCAAAACCTAGATATACACCAGGTCCTGTAAGATATAGCATATGTTCACATGTATCCATAAATTAGGGCAAAATATATACCTGAAAGCATAAGTACACAACAGTCTGCAGTGAGTCAGTATAAAGTTCATAATGAAATAGTATCTACTTAGACTTAGATACCCTCCTCACCTACTTCCTATTACATTTCTCTCACTGACTCCAAAGCTAACGTCATCAAACCAAGGACTACAGGAGCTGAGTAAAGGCAAGAGACTGGCATACTTTAAGGATGACTCTTAGTCACTATCAGGCCACCCCATCAGCTGGGACCCTATTTGGGGAGTCCTGAGATTCCCAAATAGACATGATGGGCCTAGACCTTGAATAAATCCCTCTCTCCATTGTTATCGGTTGGTCATTCCTATCAAGAACAACACAATAGACCCCTTGTGAGCCCCCATAGGGAATTTTCCATCCTCTGAAGGGAGGTTGGACAATATACTCTATGCTACACCTGAGAAAGATGGGTCCTGATATTGGGGCAGCTTGGAATGTTCCTACTTATGACCACAAAATATGAGCTCAGATCTACAGGGATGCAGAGGTCTCATAGGCTCCTAAGCTGAATATGAGCCCCAGATCACATCAAATCATTGGGGTTTACAGTCAACAATATTTATACACCTTTCCCATATTTGGGAGCTACTCTCTTCCCTGATCCAGCTTTCTGGTCCTTCTGCCAGCCATGACATCACCTCCCCAGACAATAATTAGGATCCACCTACATATCATATTTCAGGCTCAAGCAAAAAAAAAAAAAAAAAAAAAAAAGGCCCTTTGGAATATAACTAAAATATGCCTACTAGCTATCTACAAAATGGAGACCCGCCCCCAACTGTTCATCTGCACTATTCCAGCCCTTAGGTCCATGATTGGTCAACAATTTGTTTGGCTTTGTATGTTAACTTTCTTTTCAGCCACCAGGTTCCAGATGCCAGCAGGATGCAGACCAGACTTCCCTGGACAGACAAATCCACCAATGTGTCCTAGAGCTCCGCTTCCCCAAAGCCTCACCCCACTAGGGAAAGAGAGAGGGAGGCTGGGAGTATGGATCAAACTGTCAATAGCTATGTTCAGCAGGGAAGCAATTGCAAAATCCAAACCTTCCACCTTCTGCATTCCACAATGACCTTGGGTCCATACTCCCAGAGGGATAAAGAATAGGAAAGCTATTGGGGGAGGGGATGGTATACAGAGTTCTGGTGGTGGGAATGGTGTGAAGTCTTACCCCTCTTATCCTATGGTTTAGTCAATGTTTCCTTTTTATAAATAACAAATTAAATTTTAAAAAAAGAATAGGAAAGCTATCAGGGGAGGGGATGAGATGCAGAGTTCTGATGGTGGGAATTTTGTGGAGTTGTACCCCTCTTATCCTATGGTTTTTGTCAATGTTTCCTTTTTATAAATAAAAAAAAAAGAAAAAATATTTTTAAATGACAAAGAAAAAAAAAAACTGGTAAGAAGCCATCAATGAAACTAAACAAAGAAATGGTATAAGATGAAACAACTTTTTTTTAATTTCTTTATTGGGGGATTAATAGTTTACAGTTGACAGTAAAATATAATAGTTTGTACATGCACAACATTTTCCAGTTTTCTATATAACAATTCTGTCCCCACTAGGTGTTCCTCGGCCCTCATGTTCCAAGACCTGAAACCTCCCCCATGACCCCAGAGTCTTTTATTTTGCAAGAAACATTTTTATCTTGCTTTTTTTGTTATTGCTTTAATAATGAGCAGCAAGACCATAGGATAAGAGGGGTACCTTTCCACACAATTCCTACCACCAGAATTCCGTATCCCACCCCCCCACCAAAGCTTTCCTATTCTTTATATTTCTAGGAGTATGGACCCAGGATCATTATGGGGTGAAAAAGGTAGAAGTTAGAAGTTCTGGCTTCTGTAATTGCTTCCCCACTGAACATGGGCATTGGCAGGTGAGTCCATACTCCCAGCCTGTCTCTCACTTTCCCTAGTGGAACAGGGCTCTGGGGAGGCAGGATTTCAGGACACACTGGTGAGGTCATCTACCCATGGAAGTCAGGTAAGAAACAACATTTTTAAAGTGAAGGGAGATATCTGGAAAGATAGCATAATGGCTATATAAAAGGCTTTCATGCCTAAAGCTCAAAGG
This sequence comes from Erinaceus europaeus, assembly GCF_950295315.1. NCBI lineage: Eukaryota > Metazoa > Chordata > Mammalia > Eulipotyphla > Erinaceidae > Erinaceus > Erinaceus europaeus. The sequence goes on from NC_080174.1 coordinate 34,822,198, forward strand.
TTGCTGGCAACAGAGCTGAGCTGTGCTCTAGTAAAACAAATAAATAAAGTAAGTACTTTTTAAAAATAGGAGTGGAAGGAGTCGGGCGGTAGTGCAGCAGGTTAAACACAGGTGGCGCAAAGCACAAGGACCAGCATAAAGATCCCAGTTCGAGTCCCCGGCTCCCCACTTGCAGGGGAGTCGCTTCATACGTGGCGAAGCAGGTCTGCAGGTGTCTTTCTCTCCCCCTCTCTGTCTTCCCCCTCCTCTCCATTTCTCTCTGTCCTATCCAACAATGATGACATTAATAACAACAACAATAATAATGATTACAATAAAAAAAACAAGGACAACAAAAGAGAATAAATAAATAAAATAGGAGTGGAGGAGATATCATAATGTTTATGCAAAAAGACTCATACCTGAAGCTCCAGAGTCCCAGTTTCAATCCCCCATACCACCATAAACCAGAGCTTAGGCAGTGGTCTGGTAAAAACAGAGACAAGAGTGAGAGAGCGAGAAGGAAAAGAAGAAGGAGGAGAAGGAGAAGGAGAGGAAGGGGAAAGGGAAGGAGAGGAGGAAGGATGGAAGAGAGAAGTGAGAGAGAAAGTTGGAAAAGAAGGCAAGAAGATAGGCAGCAACAGTAATGACAAAAGGATTTTCTAACCAGGGAAAATGCCCTTCAAGACTAAAGGGAGGAATGGGGAAATTTCATATAAATGAAAATTAAGAACACTTATTATCAATATGATAAGAAATATTTTAAGCTGAAGAAAATGATAGCAGATAGAAAACTTGGATCTCAGGAGTACTGGATGGTGGTGCACCTGGTAGAGCATGCATGTTACAATGCTCATGGTTGAACCCCCCAGTGCCCACCTGCAGGGCAGAACGTTCACAGGTAGTGAGGCAGTGCTGCATGTATCTCATGTCCTCTCTCCCTGTTTCCCCTTCCTTCCCTCTCAATTTCTTTGCCTCTATCAAATATAAAAATTTCTTAAATAAATAATTTGGACCTCCAATTTGGTGCGTGCTGCATGGAACTCTACCCCTGCAATCTTAGAATCTAATAAACCATTATTAAATCACTAATGAAAAGGAGGTAAGAAAAGAAATTTGAATTTTTAAAAAGTCTCAGGGATTGGGTGGTGGAGCAGTGGGTTAGGCGCATGTGGCACAAAGCTCAAGGACCTGCATAAGGATCCCGGTTCGAGCCCCAGGCTCCCCACCTGCAGGAGAGTCGCTTCACAGGCAGTGAAGCAGGTCTGCAGGTGTCTGTCTTTCTTTCCCCCTCTCTGTCTTCCCCTCCTCTCTCCATTTCTCTCTGTCCTATCCAACAACGAACAACATCAACAATGGCAATAATAATAATAATGACCACAATGAGGCTACAACAACAAGGGCAACAAAAGGGGGAAAAAATGGCCTCCAGGAGCGGTGGATTCATGGTGCAGGCACCAGCCCAGCAATAACCCTGGAGGGGAAAAAAAGTCTCTGGAGGGAGCCAGGCATTGGCAGTCTGGTTTGTGCATAAGTTAACATACAAAAGGACCAGGGTTCAAGCCTCTACTCCCCATCTGCAAGAGAGAAGCTTCACAATCAGTGAAGCAAGTACTGGAGGTGCTTAGGTATTTCTGTCTCTCTTCCTCTCTATCGCCCCTTCCCAACTTAATTTCTCTCTGCCCTATCAAGTAAAGAAAAAAGGAAGAAATGGCCACCAGGAGCAATAGATTCATTGTGCAGGCAAGTAGCCTCAGTAATAACTGTGGTGGCAAGAAAAAAAAGAAAAGAAAAGAAAAACCCTCCATAAATGTCCAAGACGTGGGTAAATGTTAAGAGCACTCTTTCTTCCTTAAAATACATATCACTATATAAGGAAAAATTACAGCATAGCATTGTGAGACTATTTCACAGGCACATGTGATATATATATATATATACATATATATATATATGTATATATATATAACTTTCTAGATAACTCTTTGCCACACATATTTTCACCCAGTTGACAATGAGGAAATTTTACTGCCATAATAAAATAAATAAAATAAAATAAAATCTTGGGCAAAAGAAAAATTCAGAAGCAAACAGTTTGTGTTATCTTTGGGAGGTGGGAGGGTGGGATACAGAACTTTGGTGGCTGGTACAGTGTGAAACTATACCCTGTCATCAATCTTACAATCTTATAATCCACTATCAATCACAAATTAAATTAAATAAATAAGTAAATAAATTAATAAAATCATGAAAAATAAAATAATTGACCATTAGGGAACCAGGTTCTGCTGCTGATATATATCATAAATATCTATGTAAGACTCCTCAGATTTTTCCTGGGAGTCAACTAGACAGAGAGGTGCCCAGAAGATGTCATAAGAGTTATGAAAAAGACTTTTCTGCCTGAGGTTCCAAGATTCCAGGTTCAGTCTCCAGCACCACCAAAAGCTAGAGCTGAACATCATTCTGGGTAAAAGAAAGGAAAAGAGAGGGGGAGAGAGAGACTGCTATTTCTTATGCAAAACCATATGTGCAACATATATAACTGGTAGTCTCTAGCTGGACTGTATTTAAATGTTCTAGCATATGCCCAGTCTTCGTATTTACTAAATCATCTAAGTTAAATTCTGTGCCAAATACCAAAATTCTACCTTCATTATGTTTCTATCAATTTGCAAAAACTTTTTGCCATTTTTCAAGAAAGTTAAATCACGAAGAATCACTTGGGCGGGGGGCACGGTACAGAGGTAGGAAAATAGGTGGAGCATGAATCTTCTTTTCTCTCCAGCTTCTAATGTTATATGACAAGAGTGGTAAAATCCGCATTACAGAACAAGCTGTTGTATCGAAATAGATGAAGAATTAATCATTAATGTTGTCAAAGACGAGAATTAACAGCTGCCACTTTTATATTTGCCTTAGTTTGGTAAACATTTGTTTTTGATGGATGGAGGGATGACTGTGCTTGCTAAAGAGTTTTGCAAACTGATACATTATCATTTGTGAGTATAGTGTGTGTCAATAGAAAACAAACTGTCAACCAGCTGCTTTATCTTTTACAGCAAAATTGCCTTATGGCGAATTAGGTATATGGTGAAAATACTCGAAGAAAAATGCTTGTGGGAGAAAGAATAGAAGGAAGAGAGGGAGGGGGAAAGCCCTGCTTTATGGTGAAGAGTTTAAAGGGAATCTACTGGACTCAGTGTAGATACCTATTATATAAAGGAGGAAGTTGGGGTGAAAGCACAGGGGGCAATACAATACAGTAAAGTAGAAGCTTTCTTCTATTCCCTCCACCCCAACAGTTTTTTTAGTTCAGAAAAAAATGCAAAAATAAAAGTGCACAGATGAATAAACTTTTAAAAATATTTGTATTTATTTACTTATTGTTAGAGACAGAGAGAAGTTGAGAAGGGGGAGAAAGAGACAGAGACAGGGAGAGACCTGCAGCCCTGCTTCACTGCTCATGAAGCTTTTCCCCTGCAGGCAGGGACCAGGAGCTTGAACCTGAGTCCTTGAGCACTGTAATGTGAGTGCTTAACCAGGAGTGCCACCACCTGGTGCCCAGATGGGTGAACTTTTACATGTGTGTACTCACCCATGTAGGGGGCCAGGTGGTGGTGCCCTTGGTAGAATACATACATCATCATGTGCAAGGGCCCAGGTTCAAGTCCCTGGGTACCACCTGTAGGGGGGGAAACTTCAGAAGGGATGAAGGAGGGCTGCAGGTGTCTCTCTTTTTCTATCTCCCTCTCCTTCTCAATTTCTCTCTCTCCCAACCTTCCCTCATGTTTCTCACTTCTATTAGCACAAATGAGTCTTACCTGTCCTGGATTGACAACACTTTCTCTATGTTTCCTTTCCCTGCTTCTCAGTTCTTTGTTCTCTACTTATTATCTTCAAGACTGTATTGATTGGTACCTCTGCCAAAGATTCATCAAGGGGGTATGAGTATCTTATTCCTCAAAGCTAGTAGAAGCAAACTAATTTTTTAAGAGGAGGCACAGGGCTGAAAAGGAAAATTGCATGGATAGAATAGGACTCTTCCTTGAGCCCTGCCCAACCTGCCAGCTCTGTGGAATGAATATAATGCCACTTCTCTTCCATTAAAACTGCACTTTCTCCAACAGGTCTGTGAACAGCCTCAGAGTCTGCCTAAGATGACAGAGAAGGACTTTTAGCTTCAGCTTTCTCTGACTTCCCAGCCTCTTACAAATGGGCTTCAAAGCTTTTACCCAAGAGCTGTTCCAGTAGTGCTGAGTGCCTGCAGCAGCCAGGAGTACCCTCACTCCAGAACTTATTAATGATGATGGCACTGGCCATCATCTTGCTGACTGTTGTAGGTGGGGGGAGGGGGGGGAAATACAGTGAGTTCTGAAGATAATTAATTACTGCAGTGTGCCCTGTTATGCTCACATCAAAAGCCAGCTACATGAAGCGTTCTTTGATCTCCAGTTCAGTACTCTTTCAAGTTGTTACCTTTATTCTGCCCAGAAAGTTCTTGTTTCTACCACCCCCATCCCCTTGATTTTGAAAGGGGTTTCCAATGAAACTGGCCTCCAGCTCTATCCACCCTCCCAGTGGTGAGCACCAGAGGACCATCCAGGACACAGTTTACTCACTACATCTGGAAGTTACCAAAGGCTCCTTATCCAGTGCGCCATAAAATAATATCCTAAGTTTCCTGCGCAGAAGAGCTTACACCAGGGCACCAGTACAAGAATGTTCTCTCCAGCATTACTTATAAGAAAAGAGGGGGGAACTTATGTACCATTAAGTGTACTATGAATAGAATAGTATATATCCAAGAAAGTGGACAGGTTACAGCTCCATGTAATCACACAGACATATTTCCAAGGCTTGATGTTGGACAAGAATAAGCAGCAGTGAAATAATGCATGCTTCATAAGTCTATTTCTATACATCTTAAAACACTCAGGACTAAATTATAGTGGTTCTAAATGAGGTTAGGTGGCCAAAGCACAGAGAAAATCAAAGAAAAATTAGTATTAAAATCAGGAAGAAGGAGGACTGTGAGCAAGGCTTCTGGAGGGGGAAGGTGTTTCTGGGACTACTTCTCAGATTACCTGGGTATTCCCTCTATGGTGAGGGTGTGTGTGTGTGTTTCTTGGATCTTTTCAGAGAAGTACCACACTTCACAATTTAACAAAGGGACTTTAGAAATAAATAAATAAATAAATAAATAAATAGCTGGAAATTTTAATACTAACAAAGGAAACAGGGGCTTCAAAATGAGGAAAGAAAAGCCTGTTCAGCTGCTACAAAGCCTAATAAAGCTGCAAAGCCAATCCAAACCCACAGGCTGTCAGATTCCCAGAGTAGGCAATAGGCGATGGATGGCTGAGTTAGGTTTCACTAAAGAGAAATCTGTCCTCAAAACACCTACCCTGCAGAGATTCAGCACCAGCCCAGCCACCTGGTGTGGGCTCTCACAAAGGTGCTGGGAAAACCTACCTTCGATGGGGGAACTTGCCTGATTGCTTCCTTTCACCCCTGTGCCAGCAATCCTGGTGGAAGCCAGTCTCTCAGGTGCCAGAAGAGGAGGCTGTGGTGCTGCCTGGAGATGGAGCCTTACAAAGTGTGATTTCTGAAGGACAAAGCTGCTTTCTGAGCCTGCAGCCCTGCAGGGCATGATGTGATTCTGTGTGTAGCAGTGGGTTTTCTTCCCAATTATCTTTGAGCTCTGGCAGGAGCTTAAACTTTCCCTGGGATCATCCTACTAAGCTTTGAGAGACTGCAGATGAAGCAAATCGGATTAAGGCTGCTGAGCCAAAGAGCTGAGTTCTACAGCACCTGGACCCCACGGGCACCTGGAGAGGCTCTGACTTTACACAAAGATCAGAAGAGCCAGATGCACCCATGGGTGAAGGATGTTCTCAGGTCGTTTTGGTAGGCTGTTCCCTGTGTCAGTGGCTTTCTGGTCAGTTTCCTTTCAACTGATATTAGAGACTCTAGAATATTGTTGCTGGAGCAGAACATGCTTTAATCTAGGAAAAGTACTGCCTGCCACAGGTGAGAGTTCACACACAGGCACATGTGACAAAAATATGGCTGTCCCATGACACTTTCTCACTGTCTCCTGATGGGTTGATCTGTGCATTTACTACTCACCTTACCTTTAGTTCCCTTCCACCTCCAACCCTGACATAATGTTTTGCAGATACCTGTCATTCTAACTATTAATAGAATTGGAAAGATAGAATTAGCATGTACAAAGAAGAAGGTAAAGGCAAAGAGAAGGAGAGGAGGGGGAGGGGGATTAGGAGGAAAAAAGAGAAAAAGGAGGAGGATCCAAGCTGTCACTAATACTTTGCAAGAACTGTGATGCGTGGTTATCACTGGGACCACAGAACTTTGGTGATAGGTACAGTTTAGAACCATAACCCAGTAATCTTGTTTCTCTTTTCCACTTTATTGGGTGGGGCTAATGGTTTATAGTATAGTTGTTGACTATAGCTTCTCACATTCCACATTATAGGTGGCTGCAAGATATTCTCTCCCCCAACCTAGATCTTTTCCCATCATCATACACCAGAACCCCAGAGCTCCTCAATCCCATCCCCTTCTCTGTTTCTCCAGAGTCCTTTGTTTGGTGAAATACATCAACAACCAGTCCAAGTTTTACTTTATGTTTTCACTTTCTATGCTTGTGTCTTAAGTTCCATCTATGAGTGAGATCATTTGATATTTGTCTTTCTTTATGAGATAACCTCTGTAATCTTATAAACTCATAATATTATAAATATTACAGTGTTATTAAATCACTAATATAAAGTATATTAAATTTTAAAAGAAATATCACACATTAATCTCTAAACTGTGCTTGTTACCATATTAGATGCATTGTATATGTAGTTGTATTTCATCCTTACAACCAACCTTCAAGGTAAATATTTTTATCACCACTTTATAATATAGTGAACTAGAGGCAGTTGGGTTGAGTGAAATTAGCCAGATGGAGAAAGACAAATACCAGATGATCTCACTAAGAAATAAAGGAAAGGATAATAGAGGGTGAGCCCTCAGTGAACTATAGTCTATGACAGCAGATCCAGGGACTCTGGAAATGCACTAAGTGGGGCTTGAGCAATCAATGGCCCCATAGTGGAACCAGGAAGAAGTTTGGTGGAGGGTGAGATGTACTGATGGCTATCATGGAAAAAATATGGAAATGCACCCTCCTGGAAAAATCATGTAAATGAACATTCCCTCAATAAATGGATACTATAGTTGGAGGGGGGAGGGAAATAGGGGGGAGAAAGGAAGGAAGGAAACTGAAGCTCAAACATGCTAAATGATTTTGCCCATCCCACTCAACTAGTTAGAGTCCAAGTTAGACTGAGTCTAGAGTCTAGAGTCTAGACATGTCCTTACTCAAGGTTCCTACTCAGCTCTCTCCATGGATGAGTAGATGAATGAAGCTGAAATTACCTAATAGATAAGTCATCTCCATCCAGGCTACTCACACTACTTCCTAGAAACCCTCCCTGTAGGTCATGAGGCTCTTTTAATTCACTTGTTATAGTGTTAATAGAGAGGTCACTTTAGGGGTACATTGTAAGATATTCTCTCTGCCCACAAAATCACCAGGACTAAAATGAGATCTACTATACTAGTGTGCTACCTTTATCTTTAAACTGGAAAAGGCCTACAAGTTACACAGACCTCCAAACTCAGTCAGGTTTATTCTTTGGGATATCAGCCCCATCACCTGCCTCACAAACACCTGCCACATCTGTTGAGCAGGGTAATGGTGCATCAGGTGGTGCACAATAATCTGGGTTAAGTCCCCAGTCCCCACTTACAAGGGGAGAGCTTTATGCATGGTGAAGCAATGTTGCCAAGTGTCTCTCTATTTCTCTCCCTCTCTATCTCCTCATTCTCTCTTAATTTCTATCTCTATACAATAACTAAATAATTTTTCATCACATCTGTTATTATCACCACTAGATCCATCAGATTTTTTTTTTTTAAAAAAAAGGCTTTTAAGGTTAAGCAACTATTGAGTCCATGGTAGAAATACAATTTTTCAAAATTCTAGTTTATCACTGGCAAAGGATTTTGTTGTGGTTTTCTTTGAAGTGGCAGGAAAGGCTTAATAGATTTTCCAAGATAAGATTTGCTAGGACTTGAAAAACCACAGCTTGTTCTTTCAAGTAAGAAGGAGGCTTCTTTAAAAAGCTACTTGTCTAGTTCAAAGCTCAAACAATCTCGTAAGCTGATTTCCACCTCTTCAGCAAGTAATAGAAACACTGCATGCACACTTCCTATTTTGTCACACAAGAGATTAAAAAGACATGTACTCAGCATCATGATTTAATACAATTACATTTTATTTTGTCTGATTCATCAGAACATTTGTTAAGTGAAACTGGATTTAGACTATTTTTACAAGGTGTGCATTAGGTTGGAAAAACATTGCTTTTGTTAGAAAGACAGTGAAAGGAGATAAACTTATATCCATGTGTTGGTAATAGGATAACTTTACAGAAGAAAAAACACACAGCAGCCCAGGAGGTGGTGCTGTGGCTAAAGCACTGAACTTAAAGCATGAGGTCCTAACTCCTGTACCCTGAATTTGTTCAGATTCTGTATATATATATATATTGAATACATTAACTTTTTTAAGGGAAAGATAAGAAGATTGGCATATACTTGCAGCCAAAAACACCCCAAACCAGCCAATCATGGAGTTCCAGAGACTTATCAGCTTCATCAGTGCCAGGCAAGCCAATTATGAAGGGAAGTGGGCAGAATATATACAATCTGGCCACTTACAAACGACAATGGGTGGGATTAAAGAAAACCATAAAGCCCAAAGGTACCTAATCTCCAGCCTTTTTTCCTTTACTACTTTCCCAGAATTCACCTTCTTCTGGGGTAGCTGAGATTGTACTATTTCTTAAATAAACATACACCCAATTCTTTATTTTTTTTTAACCAGAGCACTGTTCAGCTCTGATTTCTGGTGGTACTAGGGTTTAAACTGGGGATCTTTGATACCTCAGACATAAAAGTATTTTTGCATAATCACTATACTATTTCTCTAGTGCAATTCTTCTTCTTTATTTTTTTTCCCTTAATTATTTTGGTAATTAATATCCCTCCTTAAAACACCCAGGATTCTTGTGCTCACTGGTCATTCTTGAATTTGGCTTAATGATTACCAAAGTGAGAAAATAACTGATATCTCAAAGACCTAAAGTGGTTGTGAATTATCTTGTAATACCTAGATTCATGCTAAAATGTTTTGTTTTGTTTTTTTGTTTTTTTAATATGGGTTGGGATGCACAGTCAAAAAGCCACAATAGGGGACTTCCAGAGGCAGGGTTACAGAGCAGTGGCAACTGTGTATTTCTCCTATCCTCTCCTGGGTCAACTAGGAATACCAAAGGAGATCAACTGGGACCACAACAAGACAAGACTAGAACAACTTCAGGAACCCATCAAATCACCGGTGAGTGCAAATACCTGTGGCTCCTGGACAGAGAGGATCCTAGGGAGAGAACAAGTGACTCATAACAGTCCGGCAATTTACCAGTTGAGACACCACTGTCAGTCTGTTCACTGCAAAAAAGCAGCTGAAGGGAGGAAATGTCTCCCCTAAGACTCACCAAATGCAACTGCAAGTCTCCATTGCTACTGCCCTGAGAAGCTGGAGAGCAGAGGGGAGGCCCTGTGCTGACACAAGGAGACAGAACTAACCAGGAAACTCAGGAGAAGATCTATACCTCAGTGAGAGTCTCTTTCCATGACCTCTGGATTATCTCCACCCCACCCTGCTTTATCTCTTGATCAAGAGTGAGGGAATAAGCTAAGAAGCCTACTTATAGTTTAAAAGCCCTCAGGCTCCAATAACCTACATGGAAGAAAAAGAACAAAAGAGGCTTTTAAGCCACTGTGATGCCACAGTGGAATTTAACACTTAACAATAGACAAAAGACTAGTAAGAGTCCCAAAATGTGGAAGCTCAACAGTACACTACTTAACAACTGCTGTGTCAAAGAGGAAATAAAGGAAGAAATCAAAATGTTTTGAGAGTTCAGTGAAAATGAAGACACAAGCTATCAAAATATTTGGGACACAGCTAAGGCAGTACTAAGAGGGAAGTTCATAGCCATACAAGCACACATTAGAAAATAAGGAAAAGCACAAATAAACAACCTGATTGCACATCTTAAAGAGCTAGAAGAAGAAGAACAAAGGAACCATAAAGCAACCAGAAGGACAGAGATTACTAAAGTTAGGGCAGAAATAAATAACATTGAAAATAAGAAAACCATACAAAAGATCAACAAAAGTAAATGTTGGTTCTTCGAAAGAGTGAAAAAAATTGGAAAACCTTTAGCCAGACTCACAAAACAAAAAAGGGAGAAGACCCAAATACATCAGATTGTAAATGGAAGAGAAGGTATCACCACAGACATTGGAGAAATTCAACATATCTTGTGAGGTTTCTATGAACAACTATATACCACCAACTAGAGAACCTGGAAGAAATGGACAATTTCCTAGATACTAACAAACTTCCAAAATTAAATAAAGAGGAACTAGATAATATGAACAGACCCATCACAGCTAATGAAATTGAAGCAGCTATCAAAAACTTAGCCAAGAATAAAATTCCTGACCAGATGATTTTACAAATAAATTCTATAAAACCTTCAAAGAAGAATTACTACATCTACCTTTAAAAGTCTTCCAGAAGATTGAAGACAATGGCATACTCCCTTCCAGCTTCTATGAAGCCAACATCATTTTGATACCAAAAGCAGACAGTGACACAACCAAAAAAGAATACTACAGACCAGTATCTCTGATGAACATAGATGGTAAAATACTGAACAAAATTCTAGCCAACCGGCTATTAAAAAGACCAGGTGGGGTTTATCCCAGGCACACAAGGTTGGTTTAATATATGTAAATCAATCAACGTGATCCACTACATCAATAAAAGCGAGACCAAAAACCACATGGTCATATCAATAGATGAAGAGAAAGCCTTTGAGAAAATATGACATCCCTTTATGATCAAAACACTACAAAAAATGGGAATAGATGGAAAATTCCAGAAGATAGTAGAGTCTATATATAGTAAACCTACAGCCAATATCATACTCAATGGTGAAAAACTGGAAGCATTTCCCCTCAGATCAGGTACTAGAAAGGGCTGCCCACTATCACCATTATTATTCAACATAGTATTAGAAATTCTTACCATAGCAATCAGGCAGGAGCAAGGAATTAAAGGGATATGGATTGGAAGAGAAGAAGTCAAACTCTCCCTATTTGCAGATGGCATAATAGTATACATAGAAAAACCTAAGGAATCCAGCAAGAAGCTTTTGGAAATCATCGGGCAATACAGTAAGGTGTCAGGCTACAAAATTAATTTTCAAAAGTCAGTGGCATTCCTTTAGGCAAACACTAAGTTAGAAGAAGATGAAATCCAGAAATCAATTCCTTTTACTATAACAACAAAAACAATAACATATCTAGGAATAAACCTTACCAAACAAGTGAAAACTTGTATGCTGAAAATTATGAGTCACTACTCAAAGAAATTGAAAAAGACACAAAGAAGTGGAAAGATATTCCATGTTCATAGGTTGGAAGAATTAACATCATCAAAATGAATATACTACCCAGAGCCATCTTACAAATTTAATGCTATCCCCAAATCAAGATCCCAACCACAATTTCTAGGAGAATAAACAAATGCTACAAATGTTTATCTCGAACCAGAAAAGACCTAGAATTGCCAAAACAATCTTGAGAAGAAAGAACAGAACTGGAGGCATCACACTCCCAAATCTCAAATGGTATTATAGGGCCATTGTCACCATAATTGCTTTGTACTGGAATATGAATAGACACACTGACCAGTGGAATAGAATTAAGAGCCCAGAAGCAAGCCTCCACACCTATGGACATCTAATCTTTGACAAAGGGGCCCAGACTATTAAATTAAGGAACACAGAGTCTCTTCAACAAATGATGTTGGAAAAAATGGGTTGAAACTTGCAGAAGAATGAAACTGAACCACTGTATTTCACCAAACACAAAAGTAAATTCCAAGTGGATCAAGGACTTGGATATTAGACCACAAACTATCAGATACTTAGAGGAAAATATTGGCAGAACTCTTTTCCACATAAATTTTAGAGGCATCTTTAATGAAACAAATCCAATTACAAAGACTAAAGCAAGTATAAATCTACAGGACTACATCAAATTAAAAAGCTTCTGCACAGCAAAAGATATCACTACCAAAACCAAGAGACCCCTCACAGAATGGGACAAGATCTTTACATGCCATACATCAAATAAGAGGCTAATAACCAAAATATATAAAGAACTTGCCAAACTCAACAATAAGAAAACAAATAACCCCATCTAAAAATGGGGAGAGGACATGGACAGAATATTCACCACAGAAGAGATTCAAAAAGGCTGATAAACACATGCAAAAATGCACCAAGTCTTTGATTGTCAGAGAAATGCAAATAAAGACAACAGTGAGATACCGCTTCACTCCTGTGAGAATGTCATACAACAGAAAAGGTAGCAGCAACAAATGTTGGAGAGGTTATGGGGTCAAAGGAACCCTGCTGCACTGTTGATGGGAATGTAAATTGGTCCCACCTCTGTGGAGAACAGTCTGGAGAATTCTCAGAAGGCTAGAAATGGACATACCCTATAATCCTGCAGTTCCTCTCCTGGGGATATATCCTAAAGAACCCAACACACCCATCCAAAAAGATCTGTGTACACATATGTTCTTAGCAGAAGAATTTGTTTTATTTATTTATGTTTTTATTTTATTTTTATTTTATTTATAAAAAGGAAACATTGGCAAAACCATAGGACAATAGGGGTAAAACTCCACACAATTCCCACCACCAGATCTCAGTATCCCATCCCCTCCCCTGAAAGCTTTCCTATTCTTTATCCCTCTAGGAGTATGGAGCCAAGGTCATTGTGGGATGAAGAAGGTGGAAGGTCTGGCTTATATAATTGCTTCCCCACTGAACATGGGCATTGACAGGTCGATCCATACTCCCAGTCTGCCTCTCTCTTTCCCTAGTGGGGTGGGGCTCTGGGGAAGTGGAGCTCCAGGACACATTGGTGAAGTCGTCTGTCCAAGGAAGTCTGGTCAGCATCATGCTGGCATCTGGAACCTGGTGGCTGAAAAGAGAGTTAACCTACAAAGTCAAACAAACTGTTGAACAATAATGGACCTAAAGGCTGAAATAGTGCAGATGAAGTGTTGGGGGGTACTTACTGCAGACTATTGTGTACTTTTGCTTTCAGGTATTTATTTTGCCCTAGTTTGTGAATACGTGCTCTATCTCACAGACCTGGTCTATATCTAGGTTTTGGGCCTTTGTTAGGAAGTGAACTGCCTGGAATGGAATTAGAAAATACTATGAAAAGAAAGGAGTCACCCGAGTAATTAAGCTGAAGGGTTGTCATTCCACACCTGAAGTCTCTGGACACAGTCTGAAGTGAAGCATGTTGAGGTGGTACTCGCTGCATTGATTAGGTTGGCCTCAGCAGATGTAATATTATTTGGTATGAATTAAGAGAAGCATGCAGGAAAGTGTGCCTCGCCCTAAGGTTCCAGGTCTGGGGGAAATATAGGCTCTATAGTGGAAATGTGAGGTTCCTAGCAGTACAATTTGTAATCGCCAAAACCTGGAAGCAACCCAGGTGTCCAACAACAGATGAGGGGCTGGGCAAGTTGCGGTGTATATACACAATGGAATACTACTCAGGTATAAAAAACAGTGACTTATCCGCTTCAGCTGATCTTGGATGGAGCTTGAAAAAATCATGTTAAGTGAAATAAGTCAGAAACAGAAGGATATATATGAGAGTATCTCACTCTCTCGCAGAAGTTGAAAAACAAGGTCAGAAGAGAAAACACAAATAGAACCTGAACTGGAATTGGCATACTGCACCAATGTAAAAGGCTCTGGGGTGGGTGGTGGGAAGAACACAAGTCCAAAAAGGATGATAAAGGACCTAGTGAGGGTTATATTGTTATATGGAAAACTGAGAAATGTTATTTATGTACAAACCATTGTATTTACTGTCAAATGTAAAACATGAATTCCTCAATAAGGAAATTTTTTTTAAAAAGGGAGAGTCAGGCTGTAGCGCAGCCGGTTAAGCACAGGTGGCGCAAAGAGCAAGGACCCCTGTTCGAGCCCCTAGCTCCCAACCTGCAGGAGAGTCACTTCACAAGTGGTGCAGCAGGTCTGCAGGTGTCTATCTTTCTCTCTCCCTCAATGTCTTCCCCTTCTTTCTCCATTTCTCTCTGTCCTATCCAACAACGAACGATGTCAACTATAACAATAATAACCACAACAAGGCTACAACAACAAGGGCAACAAAAGGGGAAAAAATTGACCTCCAGGAGCAGTGGATTCATGGTGTGGGAACTGAGCCCCAGCAAAAAACCTGGAGGCAAAAAAAAAAAAGTATTAATGGGGAAAAACAGACAAAATCCAAGTAAATTCTGAATTTTAGTTAATATAAGTTATGAATATGAATTTCTTAGATTCTGCAAATGCTATAGTAATACATGGCATTTGTATTGGAATGTAGTAGTGATAGGTACTCAGAAAATCTTTCTGATTACCCAATAACTATTTTTATTCCAAAATTAAAAAATTAATTAAAAAAAAGGTGCATTATTAGAAACATGATTTCTGCTTAGTGAAAACCATGAAAGTTTCAGGAACCCAGAGGGGTCCTTGGGTCACACTTAAGAACTGCTATTCTATGGGCTGATCTCACTCATAGAAGTTGAAAAATAAGAACAGAATGGAAAACACAAAGCAGAATTTGGACTAGAGTTAATATATTAAACCAAAGTAAAAGACTCTGGGAGTGGGGAGAGTGGGGGTGGTGGGGAGGGTTCAAGTTTTGGAACATGGTGGCAGAGGAGGATCTAATGAGGGTTAGATTATTATGTGTAAAAACTAAGAAATGTTGCATGTGTACAAACTACTGTATTTTACTGTTAATTGGAAACCATTAATCCCCCTCATAAAGAAAAAAATGGTGAATTCACCTTCAAAAAACGAGCTGCTATTCTAAGCCATTCAAATTCAGCCAACTAATAAACTCCCTGTGTCCCAATTGCCAGTTCCTAGGAGAGAAAGTTTGGTTTGGGTACCTGCTCCTAGCCCTCGGTGTGACAAGGCATGTAACTATATAGCCTGCTGACCAGTTAGCAAGAATGGTGGAACCAGAGAGTCTGAAAAAGAAGTAGGCAAGGCTAGTAGGACTGACAAACTTTGAGAGTGTATGGTTAAGAAGCTTACGAACTTTTAAAAAAGAGTAGAAAGGCCAGGGAATTTAGCATGAATATTATTTTGGAACCCTGCCATCACACCACTACCAACTAAAGAATGAACAAAGTATTTTTATAGCTTCAAAAGTGATTTCACATACATTACCTTATTTAATCCTTCCAACAGCTGTATGAGGTCAACATTATTACTGCTACTTTACAAATGAAGAAAACAAACGGTTAGAGAGGTCAACTAACTTGCATAAAGTCACCTAATAAAAATGTGACAGAATCTAGGTCTTCTGACTTTTTTAATGCATCTCCAAGGAATAAACTCAGGATTTCATACAAGCATTAAGTCACTGAGGGATCTTCCAGAACCCTTCTCCTCCATTTCTCCCATCTCTCCCTCCTCCTCCTTTTCTCCTTCCTCCTCCTCCTTCTCTCTCTCTATCTTTATTTCTCTCTCTTTTTGTAGACAGAGGGAGACACTACACAATCCACTCTACCATTCATAGAGTCCCTCCCGATAGTATAGTCCATGGTGATTGCATGAGTACCAGGGAGGGATACAGGTATAGTATGGTCACCCTTCATCAGGTGAGCTATCATTCCGCCCCAGGGTCTTCTGACTGCAAATGAAAAACTCGCTCACCTACAACACCTACCATGATAATTACTCTCCAGGTGAAGAGCAAGATATACTCAAGAGTGTGACTTTGAATGGGAGCATGCATCCTGAACTTAGTAGGAAGATGGGTGAAAGAACTCTTCAATGGCAGGGAGATATACCTCAGTAACACAGAAAATTTGCATGTAGTATCAGTGTGGTGACACACCTAGTCAAACACACATGTTAAAATGCTCAGGGACTAGGGTTCAAGTTCCTGGTCCTCACCTGCAGGAGGAAAGTGTTACAAGTGGTAAAGTAGTGCTGCAGGTGTCTCTCTGTCACTCTCCCTTTCTATCTCCTCCTTCCTCTTAATTTCTGGCTCTCTATCCAATAAAAAAAATGTTTTAGTAGCGCAGCGGGTTAAACGCAGGTGGCGCAAAGCACAAGGACCGGCATAAGGATCCCGGTTCGAACCCCGGCTCCCCACCTGCAGGGGAATCGCTTCACAGGCGGTGAAGTGGGTCTGCAGGTGTCTATCTTTCTCTCCTCCTCTCTGTCTTCCCCTCCTCTCTCCATTTCTCTCTGTCCTATCCAACAACGACAACAACAATAATAACTACAACAATGAAAACAACAAGGGCAACAAAAGGGAATAAATAAATAAAATAAATATAAAAAAAATGTTTTAAAAAAGGGAAAATTTGTGTGTGAGAATCCCAGGTCTCTTCCCAAGTTGAAATGATTTTCATAACAATGTGGAGATCATTTGCCTTTGACTTTCTGGTGACAGTAGAAAATCAAGGAGGAGGAGACAGAGGAAAGGAAGAAAGGGAGAAAGAAAGGAAAGAAGGAAGGAAATAAAAAATCTGGCATCTTAGCATGAATCAGCCAGTGACACACAACTGTAATCATTATATTTTTCACCATCATTCATTCCCAGTAAAAATTCTCTCTCTATCTCTCTAGTATATATATTCTGGTGAAGCAGTAAAAATTATGGCTGAGCTGGTCCCAGGTTTGACCCATTGCACCACAGCTAGTTAGTGTTCTAGTGAAGAAAGAGAAGGAGGAGGAGGAAAGAGGAGGAGAGGAGAAGGAAGAGAAGAAGAAAAAGAAGAGGAGGACTTGAAGCTTTCCTAGTTTTTAAAATTAAAAAAAAGGAAACAGAGTTCATTAGATTTAGGAAGTCCTAATTTTCCTGAACTAAAGCCAATGGAGCACAATAAAAATCCAGTAGGCTGGGAGTCGGGCTGTAATGCCGCGGATTAAGCGCAGGTGGCGCAAAGCGCAAGGACCAGCATAAGGATCCCTGTTCGAGCCCCTGGCTCCCCACCTGCAGGGGAGTTGCTTCACAATCGGTGAAGCAAGTCTGTAGGTGTCTAGCTTTCTCTCCCCATCTCTGCCTTCCCCTCCTCTCTCCATTTCTCTCTGTCCTATCCAACAACGATGACATCAATAACTACAACAATAAAACAATAAGGGCAACAAAAGGGAATAAAATAAATATTAAAAAAAAAATCCAGTAGGCTAACTCCCCCATGCCATGCTGTTGGTCACCCCATAAAACTCTGAAAGCAATGAGTCTGCCTTCTGTAGTGTGGTCTTTGCCAATAAAGTGTTTTTCCATGTGGGAAAAGAGCACTGTTTTTGAAAAATAAAGTATGAAAATGTGTATTCAATGTTAACTATCTGATGTGAATTCCTGTGCTCAGACTAGGATTAAAGTATAAACTTTGCTGCATTATAAACATTTTTTCCTTTTCTAGACCAGCTGGATGACCTCCTGTGTGAGAAAAAAGTATCAGGTCTAAATAGCCATCCATTTAGGGAGACTGAGACTGACTTTGATCCTTTCCTGATATAATCCAGTTTCCCCAAACCCATTTTACCTAGTATCAGCTTTTAGCATATTATTTTAAGTTACTGACCCCAGAGGAAATGAAAAATGAAAGCTAAGTAGGAAACCAGGGGCATGCTTTTAAAGTATATAAGCAAAGCCTGTCTTTACATAAGATTTGGGCTCCTGGGGTTCTGCTGTATGATGATGGAAAAGGACCTAAATGGGGGGAGAAAGTGTTCTGCAAAGACCTTTTCATGGGAAGATAGGAAATTGGGCCCATGTGTCAACTATAATGTAAACCATTAATCCCCCATTATAAATGATTAAAGAAGAATAAGGAGAAGGAAGAGGAACAGGAGGGGATGGGGAAGGGGAAAAAGAAGAAGAAAAAAAAGAGGAGGAGGAGGAGGAAAGGAGATTGAGAAGAAGAAAAAAATTATGATGATGATTTAGACCCTGAGTTTTTGGGGGGGTTGTTTTTGTTTTGTTTTGTTTTTTTCTAAAATAGAAACACTGACAAGACCATAGAGGGGTACAATTCCACACAGTTCTTACTACCAGAACTCCGTATCCCCTCCCTTGATAGTTTTTCTGTTCTTTATCCCCCTGGGAGTATGGACCCATGATCATTATGGGGTGCAGAAGGTGGGAGGTCTAGCTTCTGTTATTGCTTCCCTGCTGAACATGGGCATTGGCAGGTTAAACCATACTCCTAGCCTGTCTCTCTCTTCCCCGGTGGGGCAGAGCACTGGGAAGGCGGGGCTCCAGGACACATTGGTAGGGTCATTTTCTCAGGGAAGTCAGGTTGACATCATGGAACATAGTGGCTGAAAAAGAGTTAAAATATAAAGCAGAACAAATTGTTGACTAATCATGAACCTAAAGGCAAGAATATTGCAGATGAAGATTTGGGGTCTCCTTTTTGGAAAAAGCTAGTAGGTCTATTTTAGGTGTATTACAAGGGGCCCATGACTTTACTCGATTTTGCCTGTGCCTGACATTTAATATGCAGGTGGACCCAGGTTATTGTCTGAGGAGATGGTGTCATAGTTTAGAACCTGAGTTTTTAAGTGAAACCAGTGAGATGTCACCATGGATGCAGACTGACAATAGTTCAGATTTAAGATACCCAATATGGCAGTCATATTATTACGACTTGAAATATGGTTGGTCAGGGTGGAAGGTGGTTTATCTTGTATAGCACATATGTTACCACGCACAAAGACCCAAGTTTGGACTCCCAGCCAATACAAGAGAGTGCCTGCTGGGGGAACTTTCAAGAGTGGTGGAGCCATGCCTTGATGTCTTTCCTCCCCACCCCCACCCTTCATCTAATAATACTAAGAAAAACAGAGCTATTCCAAATTGAGATTATGGTGTACATGGAAGATACACAATGAATTCTGAAGATTTAGTACAAAAACAGCGCAAAATATCTCACTGATAGTTTTTCTATTGATTACAAGCTGTCTTGTAAGCTTTTAGAGTTAAGTTAAATAAAGCATATCTTTCAAATCAATTCCACCTGTTTCTTTTTTTATTTTTTAATGAGGCTACTGCATAATTTAAATTAAGCCTGAGCCTCCCATTGTATTCAGTAGTCAGCACTTGCCTAAAGGGATCAGTCCCCAAAGCACCACTCACCCCATAGCTTTCACCTCTCCCTCATCTTTATTCTGAACCATATCAGTTTGTTCTCTCTTTAATTTTTAAATTCCTTCCTGCAGTCTAGTGATAAAAAAGAATTCTGAAGGGCAATTCATTCAAATGTAGGTTAGGTAAGTGGAGACAATAAAAACTTAGAATAGGGGGAATAGGTAAGATTTGGCTTGTAGAGAAAGCTTTTGTTTTGTTCTGTTTTGTTTTGTTTTGTTTTTTAATCTGCTCATCTGCTACTTTTTCTCCATAAAGAGAGAGTATACTCTGCATGACCAATGGATGTCCCTCTTAGGCAGGAGGGGACAAACAATACAATCATGACAGATTAGTTCCTAGTTGACATTTACTGGAAATGAGCCTGTTCAATCTGAGGTCTCTCACTGCCTATTAGCAGATTTTCAAAAAACTGGAACAGATTACCAGTGAAAAGTTGCATGGTGGCAATGAATCTAAATAAATTCTGACCATAGAAAATGAAACTGCTGGGAAGGTGGTGAGGAGAAGAGAGGGTTCTATGAGAAGTTTGCAGTAGAAACTGCCCTAAGGCAACTCCATCATACTCAAATGGTTTTTAAAAACTATTTGTCCTGGAGCCCCACTTCCCCAGAGCTCTACACCACTAGGAAAAGAGAGAGACAGGCAGGAAGTATATGGATCAACTTGCCAATGCCCATGTTAAGTAGGGAAGCAATTACAGAAGCCAGACCTCCCACTTTCTGTAACCCATAATGACCCTGGACCCATACTCCCAGAGAGATAAAGAATAGGAAAGCTGGGAGCCAGGCGGTAGTGCAGCAGATAAAGTGTGCTAAGCGCAAGGAACCAAGTAATGATCCCAGTTCAAGCCCCCAGCTCCCCATCTGCAGGGGAGTCACTTCACAGGCAGTGAAGCAGATCTGCAGGTGTCTGTCTTTCTCTCGGCATCTCTGTCTTCCCCACCTCTCTCCATTTCTATTTGTCCTCTCTAACAATGACGACATCAATAACAACAGCAATAATAACTACCACAATAATTTTTTAAAGGGCAACAAAAGGGAAAATAAATAAATATAATTTTTTAATTATTTTCAAAAAAGAATAGGAAAGCTAGCGGGGGAGGGGATGGGATATGGAGTTCTGGTGGTGGGATCTGTGTGGAATTGTACCCCTCTTATCATATGGTTTTGTCAGTGTTTCCATTTTATAAGTAAAAATTATAAAAAAAAAAAAAAAAAAGCTAAAAGTTACTCAGGGATCAGAGGAATTTTTATGTCTTTGCCTCTAGGTTTTTGCTAAACCTTTACTTCCACAGAAAGCAAAGCTGCCTTGAAGGTTAGGATAAAGGTTAACAAGAGGCGCTGGTTAGGTAGGCAACATTTGTTGGAAGACAGAGCAAGATGACAGAAAAAATAAATAATAACAAAGGTTTGATCTGGGGAAAGGCAAAGACTTGTTAAACAAATAAGTAAATGACTCTCTAGAGGACGGTGAGATTGCTTCCTTCCCCCACCCCATTCCGAAGCCACGCATATGACCTTAGCCACAGCTCCTGGTGGGGTGATTCATTGCTTTCAATTGGACACCTTTACACTAATCTGAAGCTTGTTAAACAAGTCGTACAGAAGCCTGCAGGTAGCCCATCAAACCCCACTGGGAGGTATGACTTCTCCCGCCTCCACCTCCCCTCCCATTGATTCTCTTCTGAGTGATCCTGGGGGGTTCTCAGCTCAGCTATTGAAAGACTTTATTGAGCAAAGCAGAGTGTAGGGAAACAAGAATGCAAGCAAAAGGACAGATCTTTAAAAGCAATCCTCCCAGACACTTTCTATCCATCCTTCATCCTATCTTTTTCTCCTTGCCCAGTGCCTGCTGGATGGACTCAAGGTCTGGGGACTGCTGGAAGGTCTCCACACCACACCTCATCTGACTGGGACAGCCCTCCGTCAATATTCAATTCCCAATGTCCTCGTGCTTCTCTTCCTGCCTGTGCTGTGTGACCTACCTTCCCAGCTGCCTGGGAACGACCCTACTTAGCAAGTTGCCACATGCACATGGGCTGGAGTTTTTGTTGGGATGTTTTGAAATGATGAAACTGATCCCTCCCCCAAGGAGACTGACTCAGCAAAGATGATTACAAATACTCCACATCTTAACAATCGTGGGAAAGGGAAACTAGAGTTGGGATTAGCTTGTAAGCACTCACTTTTCAATAGTAGGCAGTGGACTCAAAAATATTTTGGAGATGTCAGGAGAATAATTAAAAAACATTAAATGGGCACATGGCACAAAAATATTCAAGTCTCTACAAATACCAGAGTTTAGCATTCAACCATGCTCCTCCAAAGCATAATATAGATTTTATGTAATGAAACTTTTTAACATTTTATTTATTTTAATAAGACAGATACAAAGGGAAAAAATAGAGTTGGGGCACCTGTTCAGGTCTGGTTTATGGTGGTAATGGGACTGAATCTAAGATTTCAGACTCTTTTGCATTATCATTATGCTAATCACTCCTGCCCTAAATAACAAATCCTAACCCACTCCTCGGTAGAGACATCAGTATGAACAATCTCCTATACTTCTTAAAGAAAGGTAGTCACAATAAGGTGTTTTAAATTGTTCAGTGGCATGGAGAATCAGCACAAGTTAGCTAGTGTTGACTCTGAAGGTTAACACTAGACAAAAGCTTGAGGAGAAAAGACAAGAGAGATAGGAAAGCTGCCTTGCAGAATAGCTCGCAGGACTGACACACAAGCTCCAAGATTGATCCTTGGTACTACCAGTAGCCACAGCTGAGCTCTGATCAGGAAAAGGGAAAAGAAAAGCATAAGGAGACCAGGAGGTCCATTGATAGGGAGGAGTTAGAAAGACAGAAATGATGGGAACCTATGTGATTACTGGTTTTTATGTGTGACCACAGGCTGGTGTGACTTTACCTCTGACTTAGTTGTACAAACACAGCTGGGCCACCACAGGCCTCTCACTCAAGGGCAGGCGCCTCAAGCTGCAGCAGAGAAGAAGTAAAGACAGGAGAGGCTTTTTTAAATATTGTAAAGTATTTAATTGAGAGAGAGAGGGAGAGAGGGAGAGAGGGAGAGAGGGAGAGAGAGAGAGAGAGAGAGATGGAGAAGCAGTGGCAGACCAGAGCACTGCTCAACACTGCCATATGGTGGTGCTGGTGATTGAACCTGAAGCCTCCAGAGCCTCAGACATGCAAGTCTAATGCATTGCCTTTTCACAAGCAGAAAGGTCTTTAAAAGTGAAAAGAAGAAACAATGTCTGTCGTGTGAAGTTTTCTTTTCGGGGCTGGAGATGACATGGAAATTCACCTCTAGCTAAATTTTTTTCCACACAGATGGGGAGAAAACATTCTCTATATAGTATTCTCTAATGAAAGTGCATTTTCTTTTCTTCTTCTTCTTCTTCTTCTTTTTTTCTTTATAAAAAGGAAACATTGAAAAAACTATAAGATAAGAGAGGTACAACTCCACACAATTCCCACTATCAGAATTCCGCATCTCATCCTCTCCCCTGATAGCTTTCCTATTCTTTATCCCTCTGGGATAAAATTTTTTTTTATAGAAAATAAAATAAGATGTGTCAATATTGGGGCAGCTTGGAATGTGCCACAGAATGTGAGCTCAGATCTACAGGGATGCAGAGGCTCCTAAGCTAAATATGGGCCCCAGACCACATAAATGACCCAGGGTCATTATCGGGTGCAGAAGGTGGAAAGTCTGGTTTGGCATCCTGCTAGCATCAGGAACCTGGTGGCTGAAAAGAGAGTTAACATATAAAGCCAAACAAGGGGAGTCAGGCAGTAGCGCAGCAAGTTAAGTGCACGTGGTGCAAAGCACAAGGACCAGCTTAAGAATCCCAGTTGGAGCCCCTAGCTCCCCACCTGCAGGGGAGTCGCCTCACAGGTGGTGAAGCAGGTCTGCAGGTCTTTCTCTCCCCCTCTCTGTCTTCCCCTCCTCTCTCTACTTCTCTCTGTCCTATCCATTAACAACAACAGCAATAATAACTACAACAACAATAAAAAAAAAAAACAAGGGCAACAAAAGGGAAAATAAATAAATAAATATAAAAATAATAAAATAAAATAAAGCCAAACAAGTTGTTGATTAATCATGAACCTAAAAGCTAGAATAGTGCAGATGAAGAGTTGGGGGTCTCTGTTTTGTAGATAGCTAGTAGGCATATTTAGTTATATTCCAAAGGGCCTGTGACTATACTAATTTTTTTCTTTTTCTCCCCCCCCCCAGCCTGAAATCTGATATGCAGGTGGATCCAAGTTATTTTCTGGGGAGATGGTGTCATGGCTGGGAAAAGGACCAGAAAGCTGGATCAGGGAAGCAAATAGCTCCCAAATATGGGAAAGGTATATAAATATTGACTGTAAACCCCATTGATTTGATCTGATCTGGGGCCCATATTCAGCTTAAGAGCCTATGTGGCCTCTGCATCTTTGTAGATATGATGGGCCTAGACCTCAAATAAATCCCTCTCCCTAATATTACCAGTACCACAGAAAGTGCATTTTCTTTTCTTCCTTTTTTCTTTTTCAAATAAAATGAATCAGAGAGTCAAAGAAAGAGAAAATGTGAAAGAGACCATAGCACAAGAGTATCCTCCACTGACATTAAATCCAGACTCAAAACTTGGTGGCACACATAGCAAAGCAGCACACTATCCAAGTGAGCTATTTTGCTGGCCCCAAAACTTAATTTTAAAGAATATAATGTGATCAAAAATATATCCTGACTAGACAAGTAGCTTTTCAGATAGTATGCCTACTTTGCCATGTGTACAACTAAAATTTGACCCTGGGCCCCACCTTACTGGAGGAAGTTTTGTTGCTGTGGTCTTTCCCTCTATCTTCTGTCTCTCTATCTGCAAAGGTCAGTCTGGTATAGTGAAGTTGCCCAAAATAATGTCTTGCCCCCAGGTCCTTCTCTACATACCTAGAGAAAGGTAGAGAGGATCTGAGCTCTCTCCCAGGCATTTCCACTGTCTACCTAACAAAACTTCCCCAGGTCTCCACCAAATGAGTGAATAGCACTAAATACATAGGCCCTTGAGAGAAACTGTCAAAGATTTCCCTTCAGTCTTTCCAAAGAAAAAAAAAATTTTTTTTTTAGAAAATAAAATAAGATGTGTCAATATTGGGGCAGCTTGGGATGTTCCTACTCATGACCACAGAATGTGAGCTCATATTTACAGGGATTCAGAGGCTCCTAAGCTAAATATGGGCCCCAGACCACATCAAATCGATGGGGTTTACAGTCAACAATATTTATACACCTTTCCCATATTTGGGAGCTACTCACTTCCCTGATCCAGGTTTCTGGTCTTTTTCCAGCCATGACATCATCTCCCCAGACAATAACTTGGATCCACCTGCATATCAGATTTCAGGCTCAGGGGAAAAAAAAAAAAAAAAAAAACTAGTATAGTCACAGGCCCTTTGGAATATAACTGAAATATGCCTACTAGATATCTATAAAATGGAGGATTCCCCCAACTCTTCATCTGCACTATTCCAGCCTTTAGGTTCATGATTGGTCAACAATTTATTTGGCTTTGTATCTTAACTCTCTTTTCAGCTACCAGGTTCCAGATGCTAGCAGGATGCCGACCAGACTTCCCACCAATGTGTCCTAGAGCTCTGCTTCCCTAGAGCCCCACCCCACTAGGGAAAGATAGAGGCAGGCTGGGAGTATAGATCAACCTGTCAATGCCCATGTTCAGCAGGGAAGCAATTATAGAAGCCAGATTTTCCACCTTCTGCACCCAATAATGACCCTGGGTCCATACTGCCAGAGGGATAAAGAATAGGAAAGCTATCCCGGGAGGGAATGAGATGCGGAGTTCTGATGGTGAGAATTGTGTGGAGTTGTACCCCTCTTATCCTATGGTTTTGTCAATGTTTCCTTTTTATAAATACAATTAATTAATTAATTAATTAAAAAGAAAATTCCCTGGGGGTCTTGGGAAATCCTTGGACTTTCCCATACATAATATGGGCCTAGACCTCTAATAGATCCATCACTCTACCATCACTGGTCACACCCATTGCAAACATCATTATAAGCCCTTTTGTAGGCTTCCATAGGACCGTAGCCTCAGTATGAACTAGCAATGGTAGAAACTGCCTCACTCTCTGAAGGGAGGCAGAATCATCCTACTTTGTCCCTTGAGGAAGTTCCCAACTATAACTATGGACTGTTATTTCAGTCTAACAGAGACTCGGAGGTTGTACAGGCTCCTGTGATAAATATAAATAGATATGGGCCCTAAGGTAGACATTGTGGTAAACAGTTAATTGGACTTATTAATTACATTCAAGTTTGCTAGCAATTCTCTGCCCTAACCCTACTTCCTAGTTCTAATCTCAACTCTGACACCATCTTCCCAGACAGTATTTCTAGTCCAACCCCAAGTTAACTATCAAGCTTAAGCAAAGATTATTAAGACATACGCTCATAAGAACATACCTAAAAAACAGACTTAACTTCCTTCTACTCTAAGGTCCCTACTTCCACCTGCTCTACTCTATGGTTCCTGTTTATTAAACATTTTGTTCTGCTTTTTATCTTTACTGCATTTCAGCCACTAAGTTTCAGATGCTACTATGATTCTATCCTGATTTCCTAGGCACACAGCCTCATCAGTGCTTCCTGGAACTTCACCTCTCCAGAGCCTTACCCCACTAGGGAAAGACAGAAACAGGCTGGGGGTACAGGTAAACCTGCCAATGCCAATGTCCAGTAGAGAAGCAATTATGGAAATCAGAATTTCCACCTTCTGTATCCCTAAAAGAATTTTGGTCCATAATCATGGTGGGGGGAGTAAATGATAGGGAAGTTTCCAATGGAGGAGGATGGGACACAGAACTCTGGTGATTGGAAATGTATGGAATCATACCCCTACTATATTACAATCTTGTAAATCAATATTAAATCACTAATAAAATTTAAAATAAAAAAGAAAGTAAAATATAAGCCTATGTTATTTGGCTGTTATTGTAGGCAAACAACTAATGAAAAGCCTAAGGACTCCACAAACCCAAATGCCATTTTTTACTTTAGATAAAATTCTTTCAAGTTCAGTGGTCTTTTTGTTAAAGCCAATGAAAGTATGAGGAATTGTACCAGATTATAAACTCAAGAACAGCAGCAAAAAGTGACTAACTGACCATAGTGGCTATTCTTTCCTTCAGTGTACCTGAAAGTCTTCCTGTAATAAATGAGAAGCAGTCATAGTATGCTAATGCTATATGACTCAGAAAGATGTTTAAATTCTCTTTCTTTCTTGAAGGTCATGCGTTTATACACCTGGCTGAGCACACGTTTCCAAACACAAGGACCTGGTTCAAATACCTAGTCCTCACCTGTAGGAGGGAAGCTTCACAAGCGGTGAAATAGTGATGTAGGTGTCTATCTATCTCCCCCAACCCTTCTTAATTTCTCTCTCTCCTATGGGAGGAAAAAGGAAAGAAGGAAAAAGATAATGGCAGCCAAAAAACAGTAGATTTGTCATGCAAGCCCCAGTAATAATAACCCTTGTAGCAATTTTTAAAATGAAAAGAAAATTTCTTTTTTTTTTTTTTGCCACCAGGGTTATCGCTGGGGCTCAGTGCCTGAACTATGAATCCACTGCTCCTGGAGGCTATTTTTCCCCTTCTGTTGCCCTTGTTGTTTATCATTGTTATTGTTATTGCTGTAATTGTTGTTGGATAGGACAGAGAGAAAATGAGAGAGGAGGGGAAGACAGAGAGTGGGAGAAAAAGATACATACCTGCAGATTGGCTTCACCACTTCTGAGGCGACCTCCCTGAAGGTGGAGAGCTGGGGGCTTGAACTGAGTTCCTTACACAGGTCCTTGTGCTTTGTACTAAGTGCGCTTAACCCGCTGCACTACCGCCTGGCCTCCTTTCTTTTTTTTTTCACCAGAGTTATTGCTGGAGTAGGCGCTCACGTGACTACACCATTCTCAGCAGTCATTTTTTTCCCCTTCCTTTAGATAGGGGAGAGACAGAGAAAAAGAGAAAGAGGGAGAGACACTGCAGCTCCTCTCCACTGCTCATGAAGCTGCCTTTAGATGGTCTCATATAGTAGCCTCAGACTTGAACCCATGTCCTCATGCATAATAATATGAGCCCTCCAGATGATCTCACCAATGTTTCCCAGAACCTCACCACTCCAGAGCCCTACGCCACTAGGAATCATAGAAACAGGGTAGGGGTATGGATTGACCTAACAACATCCATGTCCAGTGGAGAAGTAACAGAAGCCAAAACTCCCATCTTCTGCACCCCATAAATAATTTTGGTCCATACTCCCAAAGGAGAAGAAATGTTAGGGGAAGATGACCAGAGGGCTCTGAATTTTAGATTTATAAAGACACAGAGAGAGAAGAAGGAAAAAAAGAAGAACATTAGGAAGTAGTAACAGGTATAGATGTTACTTAGAATACAAAAGAAGGAAGGATGATAGAAAAAAATGGGCAAATGTATATAAATATAGATAGTTAAAGAAACAATAGTAAACCCATATCTGTGACCTTGGGAGAACAACTACACTTTCAAATAGAATGAGGATAGAGAACTCTGGTGGTGAGAATGGTGTAGAATTATTGTCCTGTTGTCTTATAATTTTGTAAATCAATATTAAATCACTAATAAAATAAAAATTGAAAAAAAATATGTGAGCTCTCTATCAGGTGAACCACCTGCCAAGCCCCATATTTAAACTGTGTTCAGCAGATTCTGAATATATTACAAAGATTGCTACTGAAAAGTAAATATAAGAAATATTTGGTAGTTTGAAAAATGAACTTCTTGCAGATGGCTGGCCTGGTATAACAATTCTTCCCAGAAGCCTTCATGCCTGAAGCAGCAGAGCTTCAAGTTCAAACTCCACTCTCTCTCACCTACCAGAAAAAAAAAAAAAAGAACATCTCTGTATTCTTATATATCTTACTCAGAGATACTAGATAAATGGGCTTAGCAGTATATAATTTCCAAGTAATTTCAAGTTCAAATGCCACGGGGATCAAACAAACAACAAATGTGCAAAGGATCAGTGGAAATCCAGACTCATAGCACAATGTTCAGAACCACAGAGATAGCTCAGCAATCAGAGCACATACATAGATTTACAAGCATCCCAGGTTCAAACCTCAGCACTATGTGGAGGTACTATGACATTGGTGCTAGAGTGTGTGTGTGTGTGTGTGTGTGTGTGTGTGTGTGTGTGTGTGTGTGTGTGTTTGTAAATTGTAATCAATGCTTGATGGGAGAAATTTACTCCTTGAACTTAAAAACAAAAGCATTTGATCTGTACAAAGGTGACTAAGAAAATTCACCCTCTCCATTTTATTTACTATCTAGAGTAAATCTCAAATATAGAATTGATAGCAATTATAAAAAGAGAAAATGTAATAGCTGGTTGCCTTTCCATCAGTCTTTTATTTTTCATTCTTCACCAAAATGGGAAACTACATCTCAAAAAGACTATGAAAATATGCATATTTATTGCCTTTCCCAGTCTTTTTACAGTTAGGGATAAAAGGGTTTTTTGTTCTAGCCAAAATGATACAAAGATATATCTTCTGAAAGTCTTTTGGGGTACGTTTTCTCTGGGATAATAATGGAAGAGGAGGAGGAGGAACAACAACAATAATAACCACCAAAAGATAGTGTGTCCCATCTTTGGGCCCATAGATAAACAGGAAAATTGAAGGCTCTTCAAAGTGAGTGCAGACATAAACCAGCATGATTTGAACCAATGCCGAAGGGTTACTGTTATAAATCTATGTTTACTCCTGAAAAAGTTTTCCATATCAAAGGGTTGTATCACTCTTCTCAGTTTCTCTCCAAAACAAACTGGATTAAATAAGAAACCATCTTTGTGGGGGGAGAGAGGGAATTAGATTCTGAGAGAAAAGTGCCATGTTCACTCAGAAAAAGAGCTAACTGAATAGTTTACTTGGGGACATCAAAAGTTCCCCTGAGACACTTGGGATAGTTTTCTGGAGCTACTCCAGCAGGATCAGATATCCTGTTTACAGCAAATAGGATAATGCCTTTCTTTTTTTTTTTTAATTTTTATTTATTTATTTATTTATTTTGATAATGCCTTTCTTAACTGCAGTTAGTGATCTCTGTCAAAGAAAGGACTAAGTCAAAGAAAAATATAATAAAAATTTAATCAGAAAAAAAAAACAACTAGTATAATCATGGGCCCTTTGGAATATACCTTAAAAATTCCTACTATCTACAAAACGGAGACACCCCCCCCCAACTCTTCATCTGAACTATTTCAGCCTTTAGGTTCATGATTAGTCAATAATTTGTTTGGCTTACTATGTTAACTCTTTCTTCAGCCTCCAGATTCCAGATGCTCACATGATGGCAATCGGACTTCCCTGGACAACCCCACCAATGTGTCCTGGAGCCCTGCTTCCTCAGAGCTCCACCCCACTAAGGAGAAAGAAGAACAGGCTGGGAGTATGGATCAACCTGTAATCATCCATGTTCAGCAGGGAAGCAATTACAGAAGCCAGATCTTCCACTGTCTGCAACCCCTAATGACCCTGGGTCCATACTCCCAGAGGGATAAAGAATAGGAAAGCTATCAGGGGAGAGGATGGGATATGGAGTTCTGGTGGTGAGAATTGTGTAGAGTTGTACCCCTCTTATCCTGTGGTTTTTGTCAGTGTTTCCATTTTATAAATAAAAATAAAAAAAATATTTAATCACTTGCTTAGCTTTCTGCACATATAAAGGGAAACCAAGAGACCCTTGATACTGTTTCAGTCACCTCTTCTGTGTCATTTCAGATCCTCTCAGCCTCACCTTTCTCTGTGATCTTTGGTCTCTTGTACCAAGCAAACCAACACTGTAGCAGTCAGTTCTGCCAAAGCAACCATCCTCACTTGGACATACTGATAGCATCTCTCCTCACTCATATCTCTGACTTCCTGACCAGTGGCTTTCCTGTTGATGGTGCAGAGTGACAGACCACAGACCACACATGTGCACTAAGGAAGTGCAGGGGGTGAGTGTGAGGAGGAGGGGGACTGGTGCCTGAGGTGAAGAATCTTCCACTCAAGAGACAGGAGCCAACAAATACTTTCCTGCCTAGAAAATCTGTCCTGAGAAACAATCATTGGCATAGACCTCAATAAATAGTTACCCAAGAAAAAGGAATCAATCATTCATCATAAATACTCAAACTGCATTTCCCTCCTTCCATGACATACTCCTCTACTTTCCCCTTCTTCCTATTCCCTATTTGGTAACTGTACTACCTACTAAAGTAGAGGCCAAGGATCCTTGGTTCTAAGCTAACTCTAGAACCCTTTGCTCTAGCTCTGCTTTCAAAGTAACATAGAATCAGAATATATTTATTTTCTATTGCTGTGTAGCAAATTCTCACACTTAGATTCTTAAAACAACACCTATTTAGTCACAATTCAGCATGTCAGAAATTCCCTATGATATGACCAAATCAATTATATGAGTTCTCAGCAGACTAAAACCATGTGTAGTCTAAGTTGTATCCTCATCAGGAACTTGGTTTCCCCTTTCAGATTCACTTCACTGTGGCCAAATTCAGTTCCTTGGAGTTGTAGGACTAGGTTTGCTAACTATAGGCTAGGAGTTTTTCTCAGCAGCTCCATGGTGACTTCATTCTTTGTCATGAGGTCCTCACTATCTCCAAATCCAGCAAAAATACATCAGCTAATTCTTGTATTTCAGATTTTTTTTCCACCTATACTTCTAATTCTTAGGTCTAGGTCTAGGTTCAGATGGTTTGTGTGATTAGGTCAGGCCTATCTGAATAATCCTCCTATCTTAAAGTCAGTGATTTAAGACCTTAATAAAACCTGCAAAATCCCTTTGACCGTGTAATCTAACATATTCACAGGCTCTACCTACCATCATAGGGATATGGGTTATTCAAAGACAAGAGTGGCCTCAGCTGGGCTGAATGATAACATACCCGCTAGAGTGTATACATTGACAAACTCAAGGACCTGGGTTAAAGCCCCCAGCCCCAACCTGTAAGGGAAGCTTCACAAGTGGTAGAGTGTTGCTACAAGTCTCTCTCTATATATATCTTTCTCCTTCCCTTCCCTCTCAATTTCTCTCTGTCTCTATAAAAAAATAATAATAAAAATAAAAACATTTAAAAAGGAAAAAAATACACACCAGAAGCTGTGATCTTATTGTTCAGGCACTTAGGCCACAAATGACCCTGGTGGCAATATAATAGTAGTAGGTAGTAGTCGTAGTCATAGTCACAGTCATAGTAGTAGTAGTAATAGCAGCAGCAGCAGCAGTGGTAGTAGCAGAAGATAATAAAGAGTGGCCATATGGTGACATTTTGATGCTAGACGACTCCCAAATCTGAAAGCAATGCAGTTCTCATCATTGGTGGCAGTAAATAGGAAGGAAATCCCCAGTATATGCTGACATCACAATTACTGACACTTTCACCTGAATTTGGTTGATATTAGGGGAGATGGAAGGTGAGACAGTGGGATTAGAAAAGCTGTGACTCACCAAATTTAGCAAAATTTAGCAACAAAAAAGCAAAGGACCCAATTCAAAAGAGGGGAGAGGTTATGAACAGAATATTCACTACAGATAGAAGGATAAAAAAGGCCAACAGACATATGAAAAATTACATCAAATCATTGATTGTTAGAGAAATGCAAGTAAAGACAACAATGAGATACCACCTCACCCCTGTGAGAATACCATACATCAGAAACAACAGCACAATAAATGCTGGAGAGGTTGTGAGGACAAAGGAACCCTCTTGCACTGCTGGTGTGAATGTAAATTAGTCTATCCCCTGTGGAGAGGAGTCTGGAGAACCATCACAAGGCTAGTAATTATTCTCCTAGGAATATAACCTAAGGAGTCAAGCACACCCATACAAAAAGACCTGTGTATACCTGTGTTCATAGCAGCACAATTTATAATAGCCAAAACATGGAAGCCACCTAGGTGTCCAACAACAGATGAATGGTTAAGTTGTGGTATATATACACAATGGAATACTATTACATATACTGAATTCACCTTTTACTTTGTTGTCCCTATCTTATGGATACAGGGATACATGTACCTAGTCTATATCTAGGGTCTGTAACTTTGTTGGAGAGTACACCACCTGAAATGGAACTGGGTAGTCCCATGTGTTAGGAAAGGTCTCACCAGATTATTGAAGTTGGAAGGTTGACATCTCAAGCTTGGTGTCTCTGGATACAATCTCAAGCAAAAGGATAATGGCAACATAATGTGGCATGGTGACACTAGTTGCACTGATTTAGTTGAAGTCAGCACAGGCAGTATAACAGGGTAAGGGATCAAGAGAAGAGGCATCAAGAAATACAAACAAAGTCCCAGAGGTTCTGGGACTTGGAAAAATACAGATTTTGTAAGAGAATGTGGAAGGTTTCTTTTGATCTTGGAGTTTTAAAAGGCAATAGATAATTACTATTATAACCAAGTTAGTTTAGAGGTTGTGTTTCTATGAAAATCCCATGGTTAGGATTTACTATGCAATATTTGTCTTCACCATGCTTTATGTCATTTAATGATGTCAACTAATAACAATATCTTAGATTCTGATTTATACCGTCAAAGGTTGTAGGTAGCTTAGTATTAAAAAAAAAAAGAAAAAAAAGTTATTGATGGAAATGCTCTAACAACTTGATCTCAGCATCAGAATTCAATCAGTTTACAAATTTAAAACATTAAATGCTTAGATGAGAAGGATATATACTCAGAATTAAAATCTAGGTAGAGAACTTGAAATATTCAATCTATTAGTCCCCTGCCATATTGAATTAATATTGATTTATAAGATTATGAGTTAATAGAAATATAGTTTCACACTACTTCTATCACCAAATGTCAATGTACCCAAACTTAACCTTCTACAATGGACCTGAAAGTTTCCCCTCCCCTTAGAGTCTTTGTTTTGGTGCATCTATCTCCCTCTTTACCTCCCCTTTCCATCTCAGTTTCTAAAAAAAATAATAATAAATTAATGAATAAATAAATAAAATACTAAAATCAAAAATATGTATATTTTTAAAAACTTTAACACACGATTTCCAAAAGAACCCATTCTACCAGGAGGATCATGGTTGGGCTTTGTGTTCCTTGGTATGATCCCATTGTCAATATTTTTGGATGTGGGTATAAAATTTCCCTACCAAATGTTTACAGGGAAGAAGAGAAATTATTTATCCATGCTGCACTACTATAAAATGTTTCCTCTGTTGGTGTATTGTGCCAAAGCAAAAGGCTCTGGGGTAAGGCAGGGGGTGGGGTGGGGAGAGTACATGTCCTGGAAAAGGATGACAGAGGACCTAGTGGGGTTTGTATTGTTATGTGGAAAACTGAGAAATGTTATGTATGTACAAACTATTGTATTTACTAGTGACTATAAAATATTAGTCCCTTAATAAAGGAAAAAAGTGTAAAAAAATAATAATAGTAAATAAATTGGAAAAAATTTTTTTCCTCAAAACAATCTTCACCTTTTCTTCAGATATTGCCTGCAGAGTCTAGATCTGTGAATTGACTTAAATTTGGAGATGGGGATGAGGCACCATCCAGCTGGTCCACACTTAGTGATCTACTTGTTTATTGATCACACAGCACAGAGTTTCAACCAGCTCTCTAATGAACTGGCATTATAGTGATGGACAAGAACATTGCTCATGGAAAATGGCAGCATAGAAGCTCAGTTTCAAGCATTTCATCAGACATCATTTCTCTCTGTTTCAGTATTGTTCTCAGTCAGCCAGTTAGACTACAGTAATGCCTTAGGTCAATATATTTATACTTTCTTGTACTACCCATAGCTCAGTTTTATTCCTCTATTTTAGCACAGTACAATACACATAATTACACTACTGAATAAGTATTCAAAAATGCATTAAAATTATAAATGACACCAGGGTCATTAGTCAAAAAGATGGCTGACAAATGACTAACAGTATAATACATTATGCCTGAAATTATACAAATGACTAACAGTATAATACATTATACCTGATATGGGGCAGCTTCTCATTTATTGACAAACTTGTCTGTCAACTGGGTTTCAGGAGCAGAACCCAGGCACTAAGTGAGGATGACCTGTATTTTCTTTTGTAGTAACCAAAATTTTCCTTGTATAGATCTCTCAGAACTTTTGCATAAGCAAGTGGAGTGGAATGCTGTTGGGAATATGTGTAAGCTTGATAGAGCTTAGGGAGAACTACCCCCATCCTTGGATGGAGGTCTGAGAAGATACCTCTTGGTTAGTCTCTCTCAACCGAGGTGAGCAAAGGGGAGAAGCTCAGACTTAGTTCTTTCCTTCTTGACTCTCAGGCCCACAGAAATCCCAATACTTCTCCCCATTAACTGCAGGCCACATGGCCACCTACTTTAAGATTCATTTACTCAAAGTCACCTTACCTTCTGATCACAGAAGAACATACCTTATCACACACTCCATCATACACCTCAGACCCCAGACAAGAGAAATTCCAAACTATATGGCCTTTTGATATCCATCTTCTCTCTGTCTCACCCTACTGGTTTAACCCCTTTGCTTCTCTCAAATACCTTTGGATAATTAAGTTGCTGGCGTCATGGAGAATAACTGTCTTGTATCTCTTCAATTCCTGTCATACCAGCCCCCTACCATAAGGGTAAGCTGATCTTTAAGAAACCTGTAATTTCTGACATATTTCAGTAATTCCCTTTATTTGGTTTTCTATTTAACTCATGTCCACCTGCTAATACAGGAGACCTGAGACTTGAGATCTGAGATCTGAGCATGCTGCAGTTCTCCCCAGTGTCTTTTACTTCATGTCGTCCCCTGTCGCGAGCAAGAAAGAACCAATCCGTTACCTTTCCCCTGGAGATCAACCCGCCAGAGACCCGACAGAATGCCACTTACCAAATCATTTCATCATCTTTAAAACCATGAACTATTAGATTTAGAGGTATCTGAAGGTCAGGGCACTCTGATGGCCACTTCAAGCTTGCTTTACTACTGGAAATTAAATGCTGCTTGTCCTCTTATAATTAACTAACACCATCTGATCAATGTCATTCTGGAAGATCATTATTCCCAATATATTACAAGTTGCAATTCCATGGCAAATATAGAATATAGCTGAAGGTCAATATATAGCATCTCAATAAATGAGTCTGCTTTCACCCTTTGAATTCTTTATTCTCTGAACAAAAGGGATCTTCTCAGAAACTTCTTAGCAACATAACCAAGTGGTGCTTTTTAGGACTTTCCTTGACCTTCTGACACACTCTTTAACTATGCAACATAGTTCAGATGATGATTTAGGTGATTACACTATCCAGTTTTCATTCAAGGGAAGCACTGATCAGATTATTTAAACAACTTAATGTGTCCCTAACACTGAACCTCCAAGCCTATGATTCCTCAAAACCCTCTCTTTGCAAAATTACATTCTGACCTCCATTCTGATTCCTTCAAGACTTAATCCATCACATGTTCCCTACTTCCTGCTCATACATATTATGCCCAACAATTTCTCCAGTGACAAGACTGTTTTCTCCCGGAGCAGAGACTGCTTCCTCATTTAATCTGTTATGATATCTGACCCTCATTACTGACCTGTAGTAGTAGCCCTTCATGAGAATAGAAACATCTGTTTCAG
This sequence comes from Erinaceus europaeus, assembly GCF_950295315.1. Lineage (NCBI taxonomy): Eukaryota > Metazoa > Chordata > Mammalia > Eulipotyphla > Erinaceidae > Erinaceus > Erinaceus europaeus. Next base: position 34,858,318 of record NC_080174.1, read on the forward strand.
ATAAATTATGTATTATTCTCTAATTAAGTTACTAAAGAAACCTCTCCTTAACAAGAATGGATTTGCTTGTTTGCTTGCTTGCTTACTTGCTTGTTCCTTTTAGCCAACCCAGAAAATTAAGAGGGTTTAAAGAGTAAAGACAGGGAGTTGGGCAGTAGTGCAGCGGGTTAAGCACAGGTGGCGCAAAGCGCAAAGACCGGCATAAAGATCCCCCAACTCCCTACCTGCAGGGGAGTCGCTTCACAAGCTGTGAAGCAGGTCTGCAGGTTTCTTTCTCTCCTCCTCTCTGTCTTCCCCGCCTCTTTCCATTTGTCTCTGTCCTAGCCAACAATGACAACATCAATAACAATAATAACTACAACAATAAAATGACAAGAGCAACAAAAAGGGAATAAATAAATATTTTTAAAAAAAGAGAGAGAGAGAGAGTAAAGACTGCCAAATTTATTCACCCAAATATCCTATACTAGATTTCAGCATCGGTTTTATCCTATCTGGATCCTGACCTTAACATAGACTTATCAAAGCTATATATTCAGTCTCCTTTGCAATTCTGCCTCCCTTGCAGTGAAATCATGGACCTAACATTTAACACAGTCTGCCCTGCTATGACAGAAAACCAAAGTCTTAAAGAATATGATAAGTGCCTTCAGCATTGACTTAGAAGTTGATTGACCCTCACCTCTTATTCTTTTCTCAAGGCCTCCAAGCAATCTGTGAAAGACATACAATTCCACAAACTGTAATTCTCACTGCCCTGATATCATTCAAGTATATAACTACAACATAACTTGGTGCTTCCCCATTCACTGCTGTCTCATCCCAATTTACCAGAGAGGAGATTTAGCAAGTGTACCTCTACCAGAGTGTACATACACCAGAGGTTCTCACCACTCACCTACTATTGGCTATGGGTCCTTCTTGCCATCTGACCAGTGAGTGACCCAGCTCTAAAATCCCTTGATGAGAACCTGCTTTCTACTGTTATTTCTGATATTGTCTTCTCCCAGATTCTACTGAAAGCTGAACCCAAAACAATGACAGTGTGTACGTCATAATTTGGGAAGTGATCTCAAAGAGCAAGATTGAGGAATAGGAGAAGTGAAATTTCCCAAGAGGCATTTCACAACCATGTGTCAACTAGAATAGAGCATTTGTTCACTGAGACATCATTCATGACTCAGAGTGACCCCATGGATATTAATTTCTCTGGATTTCCTGTTTTCTCATTCATTCATATCCAGAGATTCTGTGAGTATGACCTTTTGGTATCAGAGAAGCTCTAGATCAAAAACTAGATGCTAAGATAAGGCATTATCTGAATAAAATTATATGAAGTAGGTCTAAACCTGCAGGCAACTGGTTAACACAGCACTGACTAGAGGTCAGATAAAACAAAACAAAAGGATGTAAGGTGTGTACAGGAAGTGCTTAAAAACTATTCATTTTGATAAATCCAAGACAAATTGATTCAGACCAGGAAGATCTGTCGAAGAATGCTACTTTTTGGAGTTTAGTATATCAAAGAAGCACTTCTCCCATCTGACTGAATATAAATAATTGGTACCATATGTTTAACCCCCTTCTTTGCCAAAATCTCAGAAAACAAGAATATAAAGGCCCTTCAGAGATAAGAAATTGAGAAAATGAAGCAGATAAGAAGAAATCAACAAAAAATTTTACTAAAATATAAATGAATAAATGGCAAACTGACTTAGCAGAGTCAAAAATACTGAAATCTAAAATTTTCTTGAAACTCAAAGAATGAGTTACTAATAAGCCTCCCTGTAGGGGAAATATGGAAATGTACCCTTGTGGTTTTTAGCAAACAGAGAAGTGTAGTAGAGAACACAGTCGTTTTGGTCTTCATAAGAAAGATTTAGATTGGTGTATTGCATCAAAGTAAAAGGGGTGGGGTAGGGGGTTCAGGTCCTGGAACATGATGACAGAGAACCTAGTGGGGGTTGTATTGGAATGTGGAAAACTGGGAAATGTTATGCATGTACAAACTATTATATTTACTGTTAACTATAAAACATTAATCCCCCAGAGTCGGGGGGTAGCCACGGGTTAACCACACATGGCGCAAAGCACAAGGACCTGCATAAGGATCCCGGTTCGAGCCCCGGGCTCCCCACCTGCAGGGGGAGTCACTTCACAGGCAGTGAAGCAGGTCTGCAGGTGTCTATCTTTTTCTCCCCCTCTCTGTCTTCCCCTCCTCTCTCCATTTCTCTCTGTCCTATCTAACAGTGATGACATCAATAACAACAACAATTAAACAACAAGAGCAACAAAAAGGGAATAAATTAATTTAAAAAACATTAATCCCCAATAAAGAAATTAACAAAAGAAAAGAAGGAAGGAAGGTAGGAAGGAAAGAAGAAAGAGTGGCCCAGGAGGTGGCGCAGTGGATAAAGCATTGGCTTCTTTTTTTTTTTTTTTTTAAGAATTTATTTATTTATTTATTAATGAGAAAGATAGGAGGAGAGAGAGAAAGAAACAGACATCATTCTGGTGCATGTGCTGCCGGGGATCGAACTCAGGACCTCATGCTTGAGAGTCCAATGCTTTATCCACTGTGCCACCTCCCGGACCACAAAGCATTGGATTCTTTTTTTTTCAATATTTATTTTACTTATTTCCTTTTTGCTGCCCTTGTTGTTTTTATTGTTGTTGTAGTTGTTATTGTTGTTGATGTCATCATTGTTAGATAGGACAGAGAGAAATGGAGAGAGGAGGGGAAGATAGAGAGGGCGAGAGAAAAATAGACACCTGAAGACCAGCTTCACTGCCTGTGAAGCAACTCCCCTGCAGGTGGGGAGCCAGGAGCTTGAACTGGGATCCTTAAGTCAGTCCCTGTGTTTTGCGTGGCTACGTGTGCTTAACCCGCTGTGCTAACACCCAACTCCCAGCATTGGTTTCTTAACCATGAGGTCCCGAGTTCAATACCAGGCAGCACATGCACCAGAGTGATGTCTGGTTCTTTCTCTCCTCCTATCTCTCTCAGAAATAAATAAATTCTTAAAAAACAAAGAAAGAGAGAAAGAAATAAAGAGAAAAAGAAAGAAAGAAAAAAAGAAAGAAAGAAAGGAAGGAAGGAAGGAAGGAAGGAAGGTTTAGAGCACATACTCCCCTTTCTTCCCCACCAGCTCCTTCTTTCCTCTATGTTCAAAATCACTCTTTCTCTAGCCAGGTAAATGACCATTATTTATTTTCTTTTTCTTTTTTTTTAATATTTTATTTATTTATTCATGAGAAAGAGAAAGAACCAGACATCACTCTGGTACATGTGCTGCTGGGGATTGAACTCAGGACCTCATGGTTGAGAGACTAATGCTTCATCCACTGCACCATCTCCCAGACCACCATTATTTATTTTCTAAAGAGGCTGAACCAGACAGGTCACAAATGTAGAAACCAATTAAATACCCAGTGTGCTAAACAATGAGGAGAAACTTTGATTTCTGACAGCAGGTTTCTGGATGCATTACTGATAGGTGAGGTCAAAGGAAGATCTGAAAACAGAAGCATCTAGAAAAAGAAAGAAAACATTATTTGCAAAGGCCACAGTGAAGTTAGACTCATATACATTTTCTCACAAAACTAAAAACACAAAGTTTTGTTTTTGCTCTTGTTTTTGCTTTTACCAGAGCATTGTTTAGCTCTGGCTTACAGTGACTCCAGGAACTGAACCTAGGATCTAGGAACCACCAGCATGAAAGTCTTTCCATAACCATTATGCTATCTCCCTGGCCCCAAAACACAAGAATTTTAAGAAAATGAAACACAAAAATTGCCTAGCAACTAAATATGCTTTATTCTGTTCCTAATGGAGGGGGATTTTTCCCAGGATTCTTATTCACAAAGATATTTACATATCTTCATATATTAAAATAGTGAAAATCAAAGATACAAAATTTTGTAAGACTTTCAGATTTGCAATAAATATTCAGTGTATTATTATTTGGGTCACCATAAACAGACTTATTTTTAAATTATATCTGGGTGAGAGTGCTTAATCACAATGAAATCAGAGCAAAACATTAGGTTTTGTTTAGACAATGCAATTCAACAAATAGACAACCAAAAAATTTGAGGCAAAGAGACTTCAGGTGTGGAATGTCAACCCTTCAGCTTCATTACTAAGGTGACTCCTTTCCTTTCATGGTATTCTCTAATTCCATTCCAGATGGTTCACTTCCTAACAAAGTCCCAAAACCTAGATATAGAACAGGTACCCTGAGATAGAGCATATGTTCACACATATCCATAAACTAGGGCAAAATAAATAACTGAAAGCAAAAGTACACAATAGTCTGCAGTGAGTACTCCCCAACACTTCATCTGCACTATTCTAGCCTTTAGGTCCATGATTGGCCAACAATTTGTTTGGCTTTGTATGTTAACTCTCTTTTCAGCCACCAGGTTCCAGATGCCAGTAGGATGCCTACCAGACTTCCCTGGACAGACAATCCCACCAGTGTGTTCTGGAGCTCAGATTCCCTAGAGCCCCACCCTACCAGGGAAAGAGAGAGACAGGCTGGCAGTATGGATCCACCAGTCAACGCCCATGTTCAGCAGGGAAGCAATTACAGAAGCCAGACCTTGCACTTTCTGCAACCCACAATGACCTTGGGTCCATACTCCCAGAAGGATAAAGAATAGGAAAGCTATCAGAGGAGGGGAGGGGATATAGAGATCTGTTGGTGGGAATTGTGTGGAGTTGTACCTCTCTTATCCTATGGTTTTGTTAATGTCTCCTTTTAAAATAAATAAATAAATAAATAAATTTTAAAAAGCTAATAACCATGAAAAATTTGAGGCAATTATTAACTTCAGGGAAAACAAAAAATCATATGCCCTGGTTTTTGCTTTCTCTTAATTCATCTTGGGTTCAGGCAGCTGACATCTAGACTATATGATTCAGGCTCCTTTGTCTAGTGACTTTGAGTTGGGTTCAGCCAGTGATCTGTGTCTAGAGAAAATTTAAGGGCAAGAGTTTGAAATGTTGATTTCATCCTCATCTTCAGCCCTGCTACCATGCTGCAATGTTTTAGAAGCATCTATGTTTCTTGACCTTGAATCACAGATCCTGTCAGGTGACCGCTCCATAGCTCTAGTTCTTATTAAGCCCTGTGTGTATGTCTGGGTTGGAATAGCTAAATGCTCATCTTCCAAAACAGTAAATCTATAGATAAGATCTAAAGCTGAGGAAAATAAGAATAATATATTACTTAGAAGTAATACTCATTAAAATACTATATGCTTTGTGAAGGTATTGAAAGTTTTTAACCACTTAGGGACTGACAAGGTAGGTCACCTAAGAAGATGCCTGCTTTGCCATGCATGCAATCCAGGTTCAAATTGTTACCTGACACATTAGAGGAAGCTTTGGTGTTGTGATGTTTTTCCCTCCCTCCCTATGCCTCTTTCTCTGTTTCTCTATTAAAAAAAAAAAAAAAAACAACTCCCCACACCTATGGACATCTAATCTTTGATAAGGGGGCCCAAAGTATTAAATGGAGGAAGGAGGCTGTCTTCAATTAATGGTGCTGGGAACTTCCCTGGATTGAAGACCCCACCAATGTGTCCTGGAGCTCAGCTTCCCCAGAGACCCATCCTACTAGGGAAAGAGAGAGGCAGACTGGGAGTATGGACCGACCAGTCAACGCCCATGTTCAGCGAGGAAGCAATTACAGAAGCCAGACCTTCTACCTTCTGCAACCCTCAATGACCCTGGGTCCATGCTCCCAGAGAGATAGAGAATGGGAAAGCTATCAGGGGAGGGGGTGGGTTATGGAGATTGGGTGGCGGGAATTCTGTGGAGTTGTACCCCTCCTACCCTATGGTTTTGTTAATTAATCCTTTCTTTAATAAAAAAATAAATAAATAAAAAACAAAAAAACAAAAACAAAAAAAAATAATAATGGTGCTGGGAAAACTGGGTTGAAACATGCAGAAGAATGAAACTGAACCACTTTATCTCACCAGAAACAAATATCAACTCCAAATGGACCAAGGACCTGGTTGTTAGACCAGAAACTATCAAATACTTAGAGGAAAACGTCGGTGGAACACTTTCCCACCTACACCTCAAGGACATCTTTGATGATACAAACGCAATTGCAAGGAAGACTAAAACAAAACAAATCAATGGGACTACATCAAATTGAAAAGCTTCTGCACAGCCAAAGAAACTATCACACAAACAAAGAGATCCCTCAAAGAATGGGAGAAGATCTTTACATGCCATACATCAGACAAGAGACTAATCACCAAAATATACAAAGAGCTCAGCAAACTTAGCACCAAAAAAGCAAATGGCCCCACCCATAAATGGGCAGAGAATATGACTAGAATATTGACTACAGAAGAAATCCAAAAGGCTAACAAACACATGAAAAATTGCTCCAGGTCGCTGATTGTCAGAGACATGCAAATAAAGACAACATTGAGGGAGTCCGGCGGTAGCGCAGTGGGTTAAGTACACGTGGCGCAAAGCACAAGGACTGAATTAAGGATCCCAGTTCGAGCCCCTGGCTACCCACCTACAGGGGAGATGCTTCACAGACGGTGAATGAGGGCCGCAGGTGTCTACCTTTCTTTCCCACTCTCTGTCTTCCCTCCTCTCTCCATTTCTCTCTGTCCTATCCAACAATGACGACATCAATAACAACAACAATTAAAAAAAAAAAGACAAGGGCAACAAAAGGGAAAATAAAAAATAAATAAAATAAAAACTAAGAAGAAAGACAACATTAAGATACCACCTCACCCCTGTGAGAATGGCATATATCCAAAAGGACAGCAGCAACAAATGCTGGAGAGGTTGTGGGGACAAAGGAACCCCCCTGCACTGCTGGTGGGAATGTAAATTGGTCCAGCCTCTGTGGAGAGCTCTCTGGAGAACTCTCACAAGGCTAGACATGGACCTCCCATATGACCCAGTAATTCCTCTCCTAGGGATATACTCCAAGGACCATAATACCCAACCAAAAAGATATGTGTACACCAATGTTCAGAGCATCACTATTCATAGTAGCTAAAAACAGAAAGCAAACCAGGTGTCCAGCTGTTGTTGACTGGCTGAGAAAGCTATGGTATATTTACACAATGGAATATTATGCAGCTATGAAGAACAATGAACTCAACTTCTCTGACCCATCTTGGATGGAGCTAGAAGCAATTATGTTAAGTGAGCTAAGTCAAAAAGACAAAGATGAGTATGGGATGATCCCACTCATAAACAGAAGTTGAGAAAGAAGAACAGAAAGGAAAACTCAAAGAAAAATCTGAGTTTGGAATAGGGCACCAAAGAAAAAAATCTCTGGGTGGAGGGTGAGAGTAGATGTTCAGTTTCACTGGTTGGGGGAGAGACCCAAATAGTCCTTTGGTGGTAGGAACGGTGTTGATGTACACTCCTATTAACTTGTAGTCTCATAAATCAATATATAATTAATATGAGGGGGAAAACTGATTGAATGTCTCAAACCCTTTATTGCACAGACCATAGGCTGAGTATATGTTCCTTCAATCTAAGCACATAAGACTTCAAGAGTATAATTAGACTGAATTTTACAGTGGTCTCAAATTATTAATAAACTTATAATAATGACTTCTTCTATGAAATGTTGACTCTTCTAAAAGCTTAGACCAGGGAGAACAGAAGCAACTGGTGGTGTTACTTTATCAGACACAGCTACATATAAATAATATATAAGGACATAAATTATGGTAAGGTTTTGTATGATACAGCAAATCCTAACAATGGGATTTTTCAAGTTAACCCAACTGCCAAATAATTTGATTATAGCAATATCTACTGCCTTCTTAAAACCCTAAGACAGCAAGAACCTCCCGCTTCCTCTGTAAAGCCTATATTTATTTCCCACAGTCCTGGAACCTCTAGAGTGGGACTCACTTGCCTGCATGCTTCTCTCAGTTTATACCAAATGATATTGCATCTGCTGATCCCAAACTAATCAATGCAACAAGTACCATCTCAGCATGCTTCACTTCAGACTGTGTCGAGATGTCAGGCATGGAATAGCAAAACTTCAGCCTCATTTCTCGGGTGAGACCTTTCCTTTCTCATAGGGTTCTCTAATTCCATTTCAGATGGTTCACTTCCTAACAAAGTCCCAAAGCCTAGATATAGACCAGGTCCCATGAGATAGGGCATATGTACACATGTATCCATAAATTAAGGCAAAATATATACCTGAAAGCAAAAGTGCACAATAGTCTGCAGTGAGTCCATATATGCAGCAAACAAGTAGAAAAAGACACCATAATGTTCTGAATGAAATAGTTTCTACTTAGACTTAAATACCCTCCTCACCTACTTTCTATTACACTTCCCTACTCACTCCAAAGCTAAGTCCTTATCAAATTAAGGACTGCAAAAGCTGAATAAAGGCAAGAGACTGGCATACTTTAACAATGACTTTTTATCACTATCAGGCCACCCCATTAACTAGGGCCCTAGTCGGGGAGTCCTGAGATTCCCGAACAGATGTGATAGGCCTAGACCTCAAATAGATCCCTCTCTACATTATTACTATTCATCTCCATCAGGAACAACTTAATAGACCCCTTTGGGGGCCCTCATATGACCTTGCCCTCAATGTGGATCAACAATGCTAGAAAATGTTACATCCTTCGAAATGAGGCTGGACAACATACTCTATCTTCTACCTGAGGAAGATGGGTCCTGAAATTGGGGCAGCTTGTAACATTCCTACTCATGACCACAGAAAGTAAGCTCAGAGCTATAGGGATGCAGAGGTCACATAGGCTCCTAAGTTCCTAAGAACTCCAGATCAAATCCATAGAGTTTATAGTCAACAACATTTATCTTTCCCATATTTGGAAGCTTCTTTCTTCCCTGATCCAGTTTTCTAGCCCTTTTTCTAGCCATGACATCATCTCCCCAGATAATAACTTGGATTCACCTGCATATCAGATTTCAGGCTCAGAAAAAAAAAAAAAAAAACTAGTATAGTCATGGGCCCTTTGGAAAATAGCTAAAATAGGCCAACTAGCTATCTACAAAATGGAGACCCCCAACTCTTCATCTGCAATATTCCAGCCTTTAGGTTCATGATTAGTCAACAATTTGTTTGGCTTTATATGTTAACATTTCTTTCAGCCACCAGGTTCCAAATGCTAACATGATGCCCACCACATTTCCCTGGGCAGACAACCCCACCAGTGTATCCTGGAGCCCCACTTACCCAGGCACCCACCCCACTAGGGAAAGAGAGAGACAGGCTGGAGTATGCATTGACCTGCCAATGCCCATGTTCAGCAGGGAAGCAACTACAGAAGCCAGACCTTCCACCTTCTACACCTCATAATGACCCTGGATCCATGCTCCCAGAGGGATAAAGAATAGGAAAGCTATCAGAAAAGGGGGTGGGATATGGAGTTCTAGTGGTGGGAACTGTGTGGAGTTGTACCCCTCTTATCCTATGGTTTTTGTCAATGTTTCCTTTTTATAAATAAAAATTCAAAAAAAACTCATATATGAAAGCAGAAGAAGAGAGGGAAAAAAATCTGTCTGGACAGTAATGAGAAAAAAGAATAATAATATTTATTTATTTACATTTTGGAAAAGAGAATTATGAGAGAGGATGGAAAATAGAATTTAATAATTTTATTGTACTTTAATTTAAAAGTAAAAATCCAGGTCTAAATAGAAGAGAGGAAAAAGTTAATGCTAGGTTCTCCCTTTTACTTTCTAACAAAACACAAGAGGGTAAAATACTCAACTATACTATAAAGTCTGTTGAAATTCAGAAACAGGTACTCTCTGCAATGGTTTGCATTTCAGGATCTCTGCCCAAAACCTTGACAACTGTACTTAACTAGATGAATGTTTTAAGTCAGCATCGAATTCCAGTTGCCTCCAATTGTTTGTTCATCTTTGAGAGACTCTAGTACATATGAAACTAGATCCACAGGGCAATACTTTTTCTCAAACATTGGTACTTTGTTACAAAAAGATATTAAACTACCACAGTTGAACTTCGTTTAGGGTGATCATCCTGACATTTTGAGAAAGGTAAACATGAATTTAACTTGATCTAGGAAGTTATTAAAGAAAAATTTAACCTATAAACATAAAGCCACTATATGCTCTTTAAAGGTTGTGTGTCTAGAGCTCTTCTGTGAATAGCCAAAAGAAATTGGTTCTGGGAGTCGGGCTGTAGCGCAGCGGGTTAAGCGCAGGTGGCGCAAAGCACAAGGACCGGCATAAGGATCCCAGTTCGAACCCCGGCTCCCCACCTGGAGGGGAGTCGCTTCACAGGCAGTGAAGCAGGTCTGCAGGTGTCTATCTTTCTCTCCTCCTCTCTGTCTTCCCCTCTTCTCTCCATTTCTCTCTGTCCTATCCAACAACGACAACAACAATAATAACTACAACAATAAAACAACAAGGGCAACAAAAGGGAATAAATAAATAAAATAAATATTTTTTTAAAATTTGGTTCTACAATAAGGTCTTATCTTAAGGTTAGGTTCATGTTAGTATGTTAGTGCAATCAAAAGAGAGAGAAACAGAGAGGGAGGGAAAGAGAGGGGGAGATGGAGACAGGGAGGGAGGGGCAAGGAGAGAAAGGGAGGAGAGGAGAAGAGGGAGAGAGGGAGAGAGGGAGAAAAGGTAATAGAAAAATATATGTAGGGAGTGGAGGGGAGCCCAGCTGGTTACGCACGTGGCACGAAGCGCAGGGATGGGTTAAGGATCCCTGTTGGAGCCCCTAGCTCCCCAACTATGGGGAAGTCGCTTCACAGGTGGTGAAGCAGGTTTGCAGGTGTCTTTCTCTCCCCATCTCTGTCTGCCCCTCCTCTCTCCATTTCTCTCTGTCCTGTCTAACAAGGAAGACATCGATAACAACAACAATAATAACTACAACAACAATAAAAAAACAAGGGCAACAAAAGGTAAAATAAGGGAGTTGGGCGGTAGTGCAGGGGATTAAGCACAGGTGACGCCAAGCTCACGGAGGCTGAAGGATCCTGGTTAGAGGCCCTGACTTCCCAGCTGCAGAGGAGTTGCTGCACAAGCAGAGAAGCAGGGCTGCAGGTGTCTCTCTTTCTCTCCCCCTCTCTGTCTTCCCCTCCTCTCTCCATTTCTCTTTGTCCTATCCAACAATGATGACAACATCATCAACAACAACAATAATAACTACAACAATAAAAAAAAACAAGGGCAACAAAAGGGAATAAATAAATATTTTTAAAAGATTTTTAAAAAGGGAAAATGAATAAATAAATATAAAAAACTTAAAAAGAAAAACATACATAAGCAAATTCTCCTTGAGAATCCTCAGGGAGACTCCATATTGAAGATCATTAGGTTCTTTCAATACACTCAGGGAGTAGGGCGGTGGCGCAGTGGATTAAGAGGAGGTGGCCAAAGTGTAAGGATCCCGGTTCCCCCTGGCTCCCCACCTGCAGGGGAGTCGCTTCACAGATGGTGAAGCAGGCCTGCAAATGTCTGTCTTCCTCTCCCCCTCTCTGTCTTCCCCTCCTCTTTCCATTTCTCTCTGTCTTATCCAACAACAACGACATCAGTAACCACAATAATGTTAAACAAGGGCAAAAAAAGGGAAAATATTTTTTAAAAAAATTAAAAAGCTTCTTTAAAAAAAAATACTCCACAGGGATGATTTTTGCTCCATTGCTGGAATAATTTCTTGTTTCTTGAGCACCAAATGAAATAATTGACCTGTAAGGATTTAGAGTTATAAAAGTTAAATCTTAGTTTGGTGAGATGTCTGTTAAATGAGAAACCCTTGGGTATTGAGCAGAGCTAGGGAATGGTTTATTCACATAGGAGCATGTTGTATTCTCTGAGTTGTATGTTAAATGGACTCTCCCACATTAATCAAAAGATCTCTCCCCTTATTTTATTGCTGAGTAGTTAATTTAAAAAATTCAGTGCATATGTAAAACATAATACATGCAATTTGGATTTAAATGAAGAGCAGTGGGAATACATTTGCACTGTGCAAGAACCCAGATGTGCAAAGATATAATTTTATCTCTGGCTGAAATTAAATTTAGCTCTGAAGTCCCCAATGTTTTGGAGTGTGGGACACTTAGCCAATTCTAAGGACTCAAGTCCTTGCCATCTATATCCAGCCAGTCCTGTGGAATGATGGGGTGAAAGATTACATATCATCCTATTACAAGAACAAGGACATTGATCCATGTTTTATTTCTGTTTTCAGTTCTTCCTCAGCTGTGGTTTGTTTCACCATGTCTTGATCTTTTCTTTTTTTCTTTTCCACCATGATTGCGGCCAAAATCAGGCTGGAGTGAGTTGTCCTCTTTCTGCCTTTGTTCTCCAAAACAGTCTGGGCCATGGTCATCAAGCATCTCTCTCTCTCTCTCTTGATTGATTACCAGAATATCACCCTAGAACATGTAGTTCTGGGAATAGAGCTTAATACTTCATTCTTGAGAGACCAATGCTTTACCTACTATGCCACTTTCAGGACAAATCCCCATGCCATCTCTCAGGGTAGATATTCTGACAGAAGTGCATCTCTTATCCATCCCTTGTTGGGCTCTTTTCCCCATGAACTCTACTCTGGGATCCCCATATCACTATGCAGGTGTCTTTCTCTCCCCATCTCTGTCTGCCCCGCCTCTCTTCATTTCTCTCTGTCCTATCTAACAAGGAAGACATCAATAACAACAACAATAATAACTACAACAACAATAAAAAACAAGGGCAACAAAAGGTAAAATAAGGGAGTTGGGAGGTAGTGCAGGGTGTTAAGCACAAGTGGCGCCAAGCTCAAGGACAGAATTGTCAACCCTCAGTTATAACCAGCATCTAGGTTCCCTCAGACATGCAAAATATGAACTGGGGGCACACAGAGGAAAAAGGATAAATAAACCAATTCTTTCATACACCTTTCACCTAGACAAACCTTGTATCCTTTGCTTCTCTATTATGACCAGTGAGCCCAGATCACCCTTCCCAAAGCTCTAGATGGACTGAGGAAATCCCACACCTTTTTGAGATTCGCATCCACATCCAGCCAGAATGTTTATCTCTAAAAAGAGAGTATAAATATTGTTGACTGTAAAACCTATCGGTTTGATCTGATCTAGGGCCCAAACCCAGAGCCCCATCTCACTAGGGAGAGAGAGAGAGACAGGCTGGGAGTATGAATCTACCCGTCAACACCCATATTCAGCAGGGAAGCAATTACAGAAACCAGACCTTCCACCTTCTGCACTCCAAAATGTCCCTTGGTCCATATTCCCAGAGGGAAAAGAATAGGAAAGCTATCAGGGGAGGGGATGAAATATGGAGTTCTAGTGGTGGGAATTGTACCCCTCTCATCCTATGGCTTTTGTCAGTTTTTCCTTTTTATAAATAAAAATTTAAAAAATACAAAGAAAAGAGAGAGTGCAGAGTACTAAGTTTGCATGAACATCTCAACTCTAATGTTCCTTTTCAAATACTGAGTTTCCCTAGATATTCAAGAAAGTGATCCTCCCTGCTCTCTTCCTAGCATAAAATGTCTTAACAACATAATGTATGCTTTCTTTCACCATGTGCGAAAGGTATTAACTTAAATAAAAGTGGCTTTTCTCCCATTTTCTGGGAACAAATTCTGACTTTACAAATCAAAAGTTTGTTGGCTTTCAAATTCTGTTATAAACATTTTATTAAATTTAGAAAGCTGTCATCAAATATCTATTTTTTTCTGCCCCTTTTTTCTTCTTTTATTTTTCTTTTTTGATTTTTATTTATAAAAAGGAAACATTGACAAAAAACATAGGAGAAAAGGAGTACAATTCCACACAATTCCCACCTGGGGTGCATAAGGTAGAAGGTCTGGCTTCTGTAATTGCTTTCCCGCTAAATATGGGCATTGACAGGTCGATTCATACTCCAGCCTGTCTCTCTCTCTCTCTTTCTCTCTCTCTTTCTCCCTGGTGGTGTGGGGCTCTGGGGAAGTGGGGCTCCAGGACACATTGGTGGAGTCATCTGCCCAGGAAAGTCTGGTTGGCATCATGTTAGCATCTGGAACCTGGTGGCTGAAAGAAGCGTTAACATGTAAAGCCAAACAAGTTGTTGACTAAAACTGTCGTATGCTTTACATTGGTTTATTCTAGCCCTCCCCCGCCAAGAGAATTGGATCAGTCCAGTTAATTTCACGGGCCCATTTGGCCCCGCCCCAAGGAACCCCAAGAGAGGGTTCCTGAGTTCGAGAGTGCCAGAGTTTTCAGAGGGTTCCCCAGTACCAGAGTTCCAGAGTGCCAGAGTTGCTGAGTTCCTGAGTTCGAGAGTAAGAGAGAGAGTGCTTGTGCCGCCGCAAAGAGACAGCAGAGTTCTGTTTGGTGATTAGTTTGTCTTAGTTTATGAATCGTTGTTCCTGAATAAAGAAATACAGCTTCCCTGCCTAGCCGTTGTCTCCACGCCTCTGTTCACCACCGCAAAGCCAACCCAGCCAGCAAGAGCCTCCGAAATTTTAACAACAAATGGCGCCCACGTGGACTTGACCTGCTCATCTCTCAGATAAGTAAAGACAATTTGGCTACCTATGCACTATGGCCTTCTCTTCTGCTTGTGAAGAGATCTCCAAAGGCCTCTGCTCTTTCTTCACGAGACTGTTTTGCTGTTTCTGGAACATTTATCTCTGGACCACTCTGTGGTTTCCACTCGCTCGGGCAAACTCAGAACAACCAGCGGAAAGAGCCAGCGGTCGGGAGGCAAGGCGCGGAGCTGCTGTTTCCACCTGGTTAAACAGCCAGCCAGCCGGCTGCACCCAGACAACCCCGTGCACCGCGCCCGCAGCCCCGCAGCCCCGCAGCCCGCAGGAGGCCGACGCCAGCACACAAGAGCCCCTGGAGCCCGAGGCCAACACGCAAGAGCCCGAGGCCAGCCCACAAGAGCCGGCTCTCCACCGCGTGGAGCAGGGCACTGGACGCGTGATCCCTCCACACTGCTCGGCCACTGCGAACAGGGCAGCAGACATGGCCTATCATGGCTGC
Source organism: Erinaceus europaeus (assembly GCF_950295315.1). Lineage (NCBI taxonomy): Eukaryota > Metazoa > Chordata > Mammalia > Eulipotyphla > Erinaceidae > Erinaceus > Erinaceus europaeus. The sequence continues at coordinate 34,873,339 of NC_080174.1, forward strand.
CACCCCTGGGCACCTAGGCCCACACCTTCTACAAAACTGGCCTGCCTGCCCTCTATCTATGAATTCTGGAACCATCCTGGGCCTCCCGGACCCCCGGGCTCCCTGCCAAAACTGGGCACACGAGATCTCCAGCCGCCGGTCCGGTCTGAAGGCAGACAAGCTAGAGTACGCAGAGATTTTGTGCAGAGATCGCAACCTGCAATTCCTAAAAGTGAAGCTGCACGGGAAGCCACCTCCGGATGGTGAACCCCCCCCAACAACTAAGACAGTATAGATTTAAATTTGTGTTTAAAATGACATGTCTTCGTAACAAAGGTTTCTCTCCTTGTGTATTAATGACCATGTTTATGTGTATGTTTAAAGTTTGGTAAACAGTTGCTTTAAGGCTAAATTCTTACTAGTCAAAGTTAAATGAAAAAGGTTTTCAACGTAATTCTCATAAAGATAAAATTAACTTACATTTAAAGTCTAAGGTAAAAAATTAGTTAACAATCAATATATTTTAACTAAGTTGGTCTAAACAAAAGGTTAAATAGACTTGTTGATGTGTAAAACTCTCCATTACCTTCTCTATTAGAAATGGTAGATCGCACAATGGCTATGCTAATTATTCTCATGCCTGAGGTTTTCTCTCCAGCCCACACCTAGGGTGTGTCTCCATCTTGAATGGGTGTAACAAAAGGTTAAAAAGACGTTGTTGATATGTAAAAGTCTCAAGTTCCTTCTCTTTTAGAAATATGCTAATAACAAGTTTTGTTTCATAGTAAGTAAATTGCAGCCAGCTGCCCTTGGGACTCTAGGCCATTCCCCACCCCCATGCAAATGTCCGTCGAGACAGGTACGCCCCCCAGAGACAAGACATTTTTTTTTTTAAGCTGATAAAGTTTAGCCCACAGAGGCAGATATGGCCCCCTCAGGCCTTCCCTTGGCAACATGCTGGTTTTTGTTATATATGTTTCTGTTCACCCCACACCCTTGATACTGTAGTCATTTAGTTAAAAAGAAAAGGGGGAATTGTCGTATGCTTTACATTGGTTTGTTCTAGCCCTCCCCCGCCAAGAGAATTGGATCAGTCCAGTTAATTTCGCGGGCCCACTTGGCCCCGCCCCAAGGAACCCCGAGAGAGGGTTCCTGAGTTCGAGAGTGCCAGAGTTTTCAGAGGGTTCCCCAGTACCAGAGTTCCAGAGTGCCAGAGTTGCTGAGTTCCTGAGTTCGAGAGTAAGAGAGAGAGTGCTTGTGCCGCCGCAAAGAGACAGCAGAGTTCTGTTTGGTGATTAGTTTGTCTTAGTTTATGAATCGTTGTTCCTGAATAAAGAAATACAGCTTCCCTGCCCAGCCGTTGTCTCCACGCCTCTGTTCACCACCGCGAAGTCAACCCGGCCGGCAAGAGCCTCCGAAATTTTAACAACATAAAACCACACTTATGGACATCTAATCTTTGATAAGGGGGCCCAAAGTATTAAATGGACTAAGGAGGCTCTCTCCAATAAATGGTGCTGGGAACACTGGGTTGTAACATGCAGAAGAATGAAACTGAACCACTTTATCTCACCAGAAACAAATATCAACTCTAAATGGATCAACCTGGTTGTTAGACCAGAAACTATCAAATACTTAGAGGAAAACATTGGTAAAACACTTTTCCACCTAAACCTCAAGGACATCTTTGATGAAACAAACCCATCTGCAAGGAAGACTAAAGCAGAAACAAACAAATGGGACTACATCAAATTGAAAAGCTGCACAGCCAAAGAAACTATCACATAAGCAAAGAAACCCCTCACAAAATGGGAGATCTTTACATGTCATACATGAGACAAGAGACTAATCACCAAAATATACAAAGAGCTCAGCAAACTTAGCACCAAAAAAGCAAATGACCCCATCCATAAATGGGCAGAGGATATGATCAGAACATTCATTCCAGAGGAGATCCAAAAGGCTAACAAACATATGAAAAACTGCTCCAGGTAGCTGATTCTCAGAGAAATGAAAATAAAGACAACATTGAGATACTACCTCACCCCTGTGAGAATGGCATACATCAAAAAGGACAGCAGCAACAAATGCTAGAGAGGCTGTGGGGACAGAGGAACCCTTCTGCACTGCTGGTGGGAATGTAAATTGGTCCAGCCTCTGTGGAGAGCTCTCTGGAGAACTCTCACAAGGCTAGACATGGACCTTCCATATGACCCAGTAATTCCTCTCCTGGGGATATACCCCAAGGACTCCATAACACCCAACCAAAAAGATGTGTGTACTCCTATGTTCATAGCAGCACAATTCATAATAGCTAAAACCTGGAAGCAACCCAGGTACCCAACAACAGATGAGTGGCTGAGAAAGGTATGGTATATATACACAATGGAATACTATGCAGCTACTAAGAACAATGAACTCAACTTCTCTGACCCATGTTGGTCAGAGCTAGAAGGAATTATGCTAAGTGAGCTAAGTCAGAAAGATAAAGATGAGTATGGGATAATCCCATTCATCAACAGAAGTTGAGAAAGAAGATCAGAAAGGGAAACTAAAGGCAGGATCTGACTAAATTGAAAGTAGGGCACCAAAGTAAAAACCCTGTGGTGAGCAGGAGGGTGGACATGCAGCTTCCTGGGCCATCAGGGGGGTGGGGGTGGGGGTGGGTGGGTGGGATGGGGCACAATCTTTTGGTGATTGGAATGGTGTTTATGTACACACCTATTAAATTGTAGTCATATAAATCACTATTTAATTAATATGAGAGGGGGAAAAATTGATTGTATGTCTAACAAAGGGACTTTTCAAAGTTAACCCAATTACCAAATAATGTGATGATAACAGTAACTATCCATTGTCTTACTGAACCCTAAGACAGCAGGATCCTCACATTTCCACTACAGAACCTAAACTTCCCCCAGTTCTGGGTAGGGCCCACTTTCCCGTATGCTTCTCCCAATTCTTATCAAATAATACTGCATCCGCTTATTGCAACCTAATCAGTGCCACCCCATCATGCTTCACTTCAGACTGTGTCCAGAGACTTCAGGTGTGGAATGACAACCCTTCAGCTTCATCACTTGGGTGAGACCTTTCCATTCATAGTATTCTAATTCCATCCCAGGTGGTGCACTTCCTAACAAAGTCCCAAAACCTAGATATACACCAGGTTCCAGAAGATAGAGCATATATTCACAGGTATCCGTAAAACAGGGCAAATATATACCTGAAAGCAGTAGTACACTAGAGTTTGCAGTGAGTACCCCCCAACACTTCATCTCCACTATTCCAACCTTTGGGTCCATGATTCTTCAACAGTTTGTTTGGCTTTGTATGTTAACTCTCTTTTCAGCCACCAGGTTCCAGATGCCATGAGGATGCCAGCCAGGCTTCCCTGGACTGAAGACCCCACCAATGAGTCCTGGAGCCCTTCTTCCCCACAGACTCACCCTACTAGGGAAAGAGAGAGGCAAACTGCAAGTATGGATCGACCATACAGCAGGGAAGCAATTACAGAAGCCAGACCTCCCACCTTCTGCAACCCACAAGGACCTTGGGTCCATGCTCCCAGAGGGATAGAGAATGGGAAAGCTATTGGGGAGGGGATGTGATATAGAGATTGGGTGGCAGGAATTGTGTGGAGTTGTACCCCCCCATCCTATGATTTTATTAATGTCTCCTTTCTTAAATAAATAAAAATAATAATAAATAAAGGAAAAAAAGTTGTTGACTAATCATGAACCTAAAGGCTGGAATAGTTCAGATGAAGAGTTGGGGGGGGGGGGAGGCTCCATCTTGTAGATAGTTGGTAGTCCTATTTTAGTTACATTCCAAAGAACCCATAACTATACTAGTTTTTTTTTCTTCTTTTTTTTCCTGACCCTGACATCTGATATGCAAGTGGATCCCAGTTATTGTCTGGGGAGATGATGTCATGGCTAGAAAAAAGACCAGAAACTTCCCCTTTTTTCTTTCCTCTCCTAGAGCTTTCAGTGTGTGTGTGTGTGTGTGTGTGTGTGTGTGTGTGTGTGTGTGTGTGTGTGTGTTTTTATGGGTCTCTTAGATGCTGCTTCCTTCTTTTTTTTTTTAATTCTTTTTTCTTTCTGTTCTGGACCAGGTATTCTAGATTAGCTTATTGAGTTTGCTGATTCTCTCTCCTATTCAAACCTACTGCTCATGTATTCTAATGAAATTTCATTTTAGTTATTATAATTTTCAAGTCAAAATTACTGCCTCATGATTTTTTTATAATTTCTATCTCTGTATTAGATAATTTTTTCTATCTTCTCTTATAGATTATAAAGAGTTGGAAGGCTGACATCTCAGGCTTGGTGTCTCTGGATACAATCTCAAGCAAAAGGATAATGGCAACATAATATGGCATGGTGACACTAGTTGCACTGATTTAGTTGAGGTCAGCACAGGCAGTAAGTATAACAGGGTAAGGGATCAAGAGGAGAGGCATCAAGAAATACAGGCAAAGTCCCAGAGGTTCTGAGACTTGGAGAAATACAGATTTTGTAAGAGAATGTGGAAGGTTTCTTTTGATCTTGGAGTTTTAAAAGGCAATAGATAATTACTATTATAACCAAGTTAGTTGGGAGGTTGTGTTTCTATGAAAATCCCATGGTTAGGATTCACTATGCTATATTTGTCCTTATCATGCTTTATGTCATTTAATGATGTCAACTAATAATAATATCTTAGATATTGACAAAAACAAATGAATCTGGTCTAAGGTTATAGGTAACTTAGTATTAAAATGGGAGGGGGATTATTTTTGGAAATGCTTAACAATTTAAGCCCAGTGTCAGATTTCAGTTTAGAATAACTTGTAAAACAATATTAAATCACTAATAAAAATAAAACATAAAAAAGAAGCATTAAATGCTTAGATTAAAGGAATATATACTCAGAACTAAAATTATGTGTACATTTTTAAATCTGCATGATTGGAAGAATTAGCATCATCAAAATGAACATTCTATCCAGAGTCATATACAAATTTAATGAAATATCCATCAAGGTCCCATAAAATTTTTTTGAGTTAAAACAAAAGCTACAAACATTTATCTGAAACTAGAAAATACCTATAATCACTAAAGCAATCTTAAGAAGAAAAAAAAAGACAAATCTAGAGGCATCGTACTCCCAGTCTCAAACTGTATTATAGGGCCATTGTAATCAAAACTGCCTGGTACTGGGACATGAATAGACACATTGACAAGTGGAATAGAATTGAGAGCCCAGAAGTAAACCACCACACCTATTAACATCTAATTTTTACAAGGGTGCCCAGACTACTAAATGGAGAAAGGAGAGTCTCTTCAACACATGGTGTTGGGAAAGCAGAGTGAGATTCAACCACATTTCACAACATATAAAAGTAAACTCCTTATGGATCAAGGACTTGGATGTTAGACCAGAAGCTATCAAATACTTAGAGAAAAATATTAAGCTGGTAAATTATTTATGTATAAACTATTGTATTTACTGTCAACTATAAAATATTAATTCCCCAATAAAGAAATTTAAATTAAAAAAGAGGAAAATATTGGCAGAACCCTTTTCCATCTAAGTCTTATAGGGATGTTCAGTGACACAAGTCCAGTTTCAAAGAAGACAAAAACTAAAATAAACCTATGGGACTACATCAGACTGAAAAGCTTTTGCACAGCAAAAGAAACCACCACCCAAACAAAGAGGCTTATAATGGGAGATCTTTACATCAGACAAAAGGCTAATAACCAAATACAAAAATAACTCACTGAACTCAGCAGCAACAACAAAAAAAATAACCCCATTCAAAAGTGGGGAGAGGATATGAACAGAATATTCACCCAAGAAGAGATCCAAAAGACCAGTAAACATATGAAAACATGCTTACATGACATTTAAAATCAACTTTTCACATTGCTGAAAATTTCCCTTTTCTAAAACATCCTTTCCTTGGTTTCTCTGAGTTATACCACACTATCTGGTTTACACATTCCATAGTACTTCTTTTTCAGTAGACTTACAAAAATTTTTATAATTATAAAATTTGTGGAGTTTAGTTCTGCATTTTTCTTATGTGTATAAGACTCACCATACCCACCACCAAAGTTCCAGTGTCATCACACCAAAAACAAAAAGTAAAACTCTATCTTACTGCTGGTCCCCTACTGTACCATTGTAGTTTTCAGATTATAAGAACTAGTTGGTTTTTTTCTTCTTCTTCTTGTGAAAGAAAGTGCTTGGTTTAGTTATTTAAGTAAATGAACCCATCTAGTAATTGTCTTTCATGTGCTTACTTATTTCACTTAGGATAACCACCTCAGTTTCTATCCATTTTATCACAAGAAGCATAATTTCATCTTTTATTAAATGTCAAAATATATGTCTTTATATCTCATGACTTTATCTAATCATCTGGTAGTGGGCATTTAAGACAATTTCATGTTTTGACTATTGTGAATAGTGCTGTTTTGGATATAGGGGTGCATACATCTTTTCAAATTATTGTTTTCATATCATTTAAATAAGTGCCTGATGGTGTTATTATAGGATTATAAGGTATTTCCTTTTCTTTTCGTCTTTTTTTTTCTTTTTGCTGGATTGATTTAGGTTTTTTTTTTTACTAACTTTATATCTTTAGGCATGATTCCCCATAGCTATCTGAATATGTTATACATTCAAAATAATTTACTTAAAGTCTTTAATATCTAATTTAATTTAATATTTAATAACTATCTTTAAAATAAATTTAATGTCTGAACAATTTCTCTTTTTTAATTTTATTATCTTTATTTACTTACTAGATAGACACAGCCAGAAATTGAGAGGGAAGGGGGTGATAAGAGAGGGAGAGAGACACCTGCAGAACTACTTCACCACTTGTGAAGCTTTCCCCTTGCAGGTGGGAACCAGAGGCTTGAACCTGGGTCCTTGCACACTGTAAAATGTGCACTCAACCAGGTGCGCCACCACCCTGCCCCCATCTGAACAATTTCTAAACAGACATTTCTGTATTTTTGTCTCTTATAGATAAGCCATATAGTTTTTGGTTTCTAAATTTATATATATTCTAGAATTTCTTTTGAAAGCTAAACACTTAGTGGCAAGTCTGGAATTTTAATCCTTCCCCCTGCTCAGGGTTTGTTGCTGTTTCGTTATTGACTTTTGAAATGTTTTTGAACTTTGAAAATCAGTGCTACTTTCATGTCTGAATTCTTTGGTCATGATCCGAGTGTTTAGAGTGACTTCATGTCAGTAACCTTAAACAATAAGTTGCCCATTTTTCTGCTAAAGAATTCTGTGTGTTGGAACATACCTTCAATATTTAGCCAGACAATGACAACATTGCCTTAGCATTTGCTTTCTGTAAAGCTTGAGGTCAGGCTTGCAAGCTTAAGACTTCCTCATTTTTTCTACAAACAGATACATAGCTCTTTGTCAGGTACACATCCTTACACTTATATTTGACCTTCTAAATTCTCCAGAAAAGGTCAGAGCTCTTCAGAGTTCTTCTGGACCTTTCGCCCTCATTTTTTTTCTAGCTTTTTGAGTAAACTATCATTTGCCCTAATTGTTTTCCACCACCTCAAAGCATCTACAAAGTTAAACAATTGTCTCTAAATATTTGCAACAAAAATCCCATCACTACAGGGGGGAACGATGAGGAGGAAAAAATGACCTTTGCTATGGCCATGAGCAAGTTACAAGTTAAGTTAAATAAAGACAGTTTTGCAAATGAGTCAACTGTCAAACAGGTTAAATAATAACAATCCTTTGGAAATGGGACTCTGATGGATTACAATCCAACCCTCTTTATTGTCTATCATATTGACTGTAGCCAGTTGGTTTTCAGGTTATCAGGAAGTTAAAGAAGGGGACATTGGAGTAGGGGAATTAAAAAAGCCAAAAGATTCATTGTTGTTCTTTTCTTTTCCTTTCTCTTATTTCCTTTTTTTCTTTCCTCTCCTTTCTTTTCTCCTTCTTTCTCTTCCTTCTTTTCTCCGTTTCTTTTTCTCTTTTTCCCTTTCCTTTTTTTCTTTTCCTTTCCTTTTCCTTTCCTTTCTTTTTTCTTTCTATCCCTCTTTTCTTGTCTCTTCTCTTCCCTTCCCTTCCTTTCTCTTCCTTTTCTTTCCCTTCCCTTCCTTTCCCTTCCCTTCCTTCCCCTCCCCTTCCCTTTCCTTCCCTTCCCTTCCTCCTCCTCCTCCTTCTTCCTTCTTCCTTCTTTCTTCTCCTTCTCCTTCTCCTTCTCCTTCTCCTTCTTCTTCTTCTTCTTCTACTTCTTTCTCCTCCTCCTCCTCTTCCTCCTCCTCCTCCTTCTTCTTTCTTCTTCTCTCTCTCTCTTTCTCCACCAGAATGTTGCTCAGTTCTGGTCTATGGGTGCCAGAATTGAACCTCAGTCATGAAAGTCACTTTGCCACTCCAGCCTGCTGATGTGGGTTCTCCTGAGTTCACTCCTCTTATTGAGATTCAGCTGTTTTCTTGAATAAATATTTCTTGGGATGCTGCAAACCTTTGGTTAATTTCCAGAGTTCCTAAAGAAGTTGACTTTGACAAACTTGCCAGTTTTCTTACTGCTTTTATTAAAGAATAATTCTTTGAAGTCTTTGACCTTCCATTTTTGCTTTACTAGAAATTTTTTTAAGTTTTTTTTAAATGCATAACTAGGCAATCACTTATCTTCAACTGTTAATTCCTTGTTGATCATGATAAATTTACTGAGAATCATGTTGTAAGCATAGATAGTTTAGTTGCTAGAACTTAAGAACCACATGCCAATCATCATGCTAATAATTTTACATACACTAAAGGAAAATGTGAATTGAGGGTTTGAGTAACTTGCCTAAAATCAGTAAAAACGAAGTGGTGGAAACTGGATTCCTACTAAGGATGTCTGGCTCTAGAATCAAGGACTGTGAGGCAATGTGGAACAAGAAATTACCAAAGTGAAAAACACCTCCATTCCTATTTCAAAAATATTAACCCAATACCCAGATTTTTTATTGAATTGAACATTAATTTACTTTAGGCATGAGAGGCCATACAGCTTCCTGCATTCACTGATATATACTATTTACATATAATATAAAATAGCAAATATTTCTTGAGCAGCAGCATGTCAAACAACTTTAATTCTTTATAAAAGTAAGTTATTAAATATCCAACTAAAGGTGACTAAATTTTCAGTATTGCCAAAATTTCTATACATCGAAACAAAAATCTTTTATACTTTTGAGAACCGCAGTCTCTTTTGAAGCATTGCTATAGTTTGTTCACTTTGAATTCAACAACCACAAAATATCAATTGTTTACTTTTTGCTAGACACTGAGGAGCTGGTAGTAGACACAGCAGAATCTGCCTTCAAAAGGCTCGTAGTACAGTGGGAAAAAGTCATGAAGTATTAACAGGTGTGGTAAGTATTATGAAAGAGGAGGCAATGATATTATGAGATCAAATGATGAGAAACTTGAGCTACTCTGGAAGATTAGGAAAAGCATCTTGAGGCTATGTCATTGAAAATGAAACCTAAAGATCAGGATAAGGCAATAAGCAATCTAGGCAGAGGAAAGATATAAAAACTCAAAATCCAGGAGGAAGAATGATTTATTTAAGAACTGAGAGCAATAAGAGTGACTAGAAAACACAGGTGGGTAGGCTGGCAAAATAGTTCATTTAGATACTAAGTTTCTTTGCCAAGTTTACCACCCAGGTTCAAGTCCAATCCCCAGCCACAGTAAAGGAAGCTTTGGTGCTATGGTCTCTTGTTCTCTCGAAGGAAAAAAAAAAAAAAAAAACAGAAAACAGGGAAAGGCAGATATGAGGATTGAGGATAAAGGATAAAAGGGCTTAAATGAAGAATATTATTTTCCTAAATAAAATAAATATTTTAAAAGGGGGGTAGAGTCGGGTGGTAGCATAGTGGGTTAAGCGCTGATAGCGTAAGCACAAGGACCAGAGTAAGGATCCCAGTTCGAGCCCCCTGCTCCCCATCTGCAGGGAAGTCACTTCACAGGCAGTGAAGCAGGTCTGCAGGTGTCTCTCTTTCTCTCCCTCTGTCTGTCTTCCCCTCCTCTCTCCATTTCTCTCTGTCCTATCTAACAATGATGACATCAATAATAATAACTACAAAAAAAAAACAAGGACAACAGAAAGGGAAAATAAATATTTAAAGAATATTATTTGCTCAAAAAAAATGTTTGAATTGCTAAAAGTCCCTAAAGAACAATATGCTAAATGTGTAAACATTATTTTATCATATCCTAAAGAGACTTCCCAATGATAGTATATGTGACAAGATTGGCCTTTCTGGTTGATACCTTAATGAACATTTGCCTGCATAATACGATAGAGCTAAAATCTACCTGCATGTGATACTAAAAGAGAGAATCAGGGAGTCCCGAGGTAGGGCAGAGGGTTAAGCGCATGTGGCACAAAGCGCCAAGGACCAACTTAAGGATCCCGGTTCGAGTCCCCAGCTCTCCGCCTGCAGGGGAGTCCCTTCACAGGCCGTGAAGCAGTTCTGAAAGTGTCTATGTTTCTCTTCCCCTCCTCTCTCCATTTCTCTTTGTCCTATATAACAACAACAGCAATAATAATTACAACAATTTAAAAAAACAAGAGCAACAAAAGGGAAATAAACAAATATTTTTTAAAAATTAAAGATAAAATCAAAGGCTCATGGAAAAATTAGTATAAGTGAAGAAAATATAAAATTTATGTGAAAAATAAACAGCGCTAGAGACAACAACACAGCTGAAGTTCTAAGGTTTCCTGTACCTAGATTATTTCCCCTGGTTAGATATTTTTTTAATATTTATTTTCCCTTTTGTTGCCCTTGTTGTTTTATTGTTGTAGTTATTATTGTTATTCTTGATGTCATTGTTGTTGGATAGGACAAAGAGAAATGGAGAGAAGAGCGGAAGACAGAGAGGGGGAGAGAAAGATAGCCACCTGCAGCCCTGCTTCACCGCCTGTGAAGAGACTCCCCTGCAGGTGGGGAGCCGGGGCTTGAACCGGGATCCTTATGCTGGTCCTTGCGCTTTGCGCTACCTGCACTTAACCCGCTGCGCTACCAACCGACTTCCCCTGGTTAGATATTTTACACTTCATTGTCCATTGTCCTCATGCCAATCTTTTGAGTTGTAGAATTTCCCTCTATTTTTTTACTAGTTATTTGTTCCCTTTTGTTGCTCTTGTTGTTTTATATGTTGTAGTTACTGTTGTCATCATTATTGGATAGGACAGAGAGAAATGGAGAGAGGAGGGGAAGACGGGGGAAAGAAAAACACCTGCAGACCTGCTTCACCACCTGTGAAGCGATACCCTTGCTCGAGCTGGGATCCTTACACTGGTGCTTGAGCTTTGAGTCACCTGCACTTAACCCACTGTGCTGCCACCTGACTCCCACATTTCCTACTTTAATATAAGGAAACCAGTCTTGACAAATCTAAATGGCTTCATTCCATTCACAGGTATTTACTGACTGCTTACTACATGCATGCTGGTTTATTAGTGTATTCAGGTTCCTACATGGAACTTATGTTCTGTTAATAATTTATTCAAACTTACACAGCTGATAACTCAACTAAGTGTTTTCTAACTAGTTCTATTAATGCACCACAATGAATAAGACCTTTTCCTCCTTAAAAGCTCCTGAATGGTTGATTAAATTGTGTTTTAATGTTGATTCAACTAAGCCTTACATTATTTGCTAGTAACTACAGTAGATACCTTGATTTCTAGTAGTAGAAAAAGATTGAATAGGAGGTTTCTCTTCTTTTTCTACTTCAATAAAGGGACTCCCAAACCAGGCTCAGTCTGTTCTTTAGCATGACTGAACATTCCCCAAAACCTTGTTCATACTTCTGATGTATTAATTTCCATGTTCAAATTCAAGATACTTCTCTTTCCTTTCTTTAGAATTCTTCTCACTTCTCTGCTGACATCCCAACACTATGAATTAGGAAAGTGTCAACTGAGTCCCATATTGTATATCCAAAGATACACAATAAATCTAAGTCTAATCATGGAGGGCTACTAAGCACTTTTAATTTGAGATATATAATTGCCTCTTTGTTTATGGATACATGCACACCTGTCCCCAAAGCCCTAGCCTTAGCTAGTATCTGTAACTTTGTTATATAATGTACCATCTCAAATAGAATTAGGTACTCTAATGTGTTAGCAAAGATCTCACCAGATTAGAGGAGTTAAGAGGTTGATATCTCAGGTTTGGCATCTCTGGCGACAATCCACAGTAATAAGTGAGTAGTTTCGTAACATGGCATGGCAGACTAGTACTGCTGATTGAGTTGAGGTCATCAGAGTCAGTATAACAGTAAGGGATCAGAGAGAAGAAGCATCAAGAAATACTGGCAAAGTCTTAGAGGTTCCAGGACTAGTAGAAATAAGGATCTTAAACAGAATAGGGACAGTCCCTTGTAGTCTTAGTCTTAGAAAGAGTTTAAAATAGCAATAGTTAATTATTATTATAACCAGGTTAGTGGGGGGCTTGTTTTTTTTTAATCCAATGGTTACGATTCACCATAATATACTTAACCTCACTATGTTTTGTGCCCTTTAGGAGCATCTACTAATAACAGTATCTTAAATACTGACAGGGCCAAATGGTTCTGATCTGTCTTGTTATATATATATATATATATATATATATATATATATATATATATATATATATAGAGAGAGAGAGAGAGAGAGAGAGGGAGATGTTTAAACAATTTAAGCCCAGTGTCAGAACTGATTATCTTACAAATCTGAAACATTAACTTCTTAGGCTAAAGAAAATATGTATGCTCAGAGCTATGCTCTAGGAAGTACTAAATCTATTTTCCCCTGACATGTTGAATTAATAGTGATTTATGAGAATATAAGTTAATAGGAGCACAAGAGTATAATTTCACACCATTTCTACCACCAAAGGTGACTCCATATTTGTAAAAAAATTATCTTGGGTCATAGTGGTTGGGTTAAAAAAGGGAGGGAGGGACACAGACCTTTGGTGGTGGGAATTGTGTTAATATACACTCCATTAACTTATAGTCTTACAAATCACTATTTAATCAATATGAGAGGGGGAAAATGGATTGAATGTCTCAAACTTTTTGATGCATAGACCACAGTTCTGAGTATATATTCCTTCAATCTAAGCACTTAAGACTTCAAATTGGTAATCTGATTGAACTTTAACAGTGGACTTAAATTGTTAACACATTTCTAATAATTATTTTTCCTTTAAAATATTAAAGCACCTATAATCTTAGACCAGGGAGAACGGAAGCAACTAGTTGTGTCACTTTATAATGCTGTATGTAAATAGCACTAAAGAGCATAAAGTATGGTGAGGCCTTGTATGATACAGTAAATCCTAACAATGCTATTTTCAAAGTAAACCAAATCTCCAAATAATTTAGTTATAACAATAACAATCTATTGTCTTCTTAAACCCTAAGACAGCAGGAACCTTCCCCATTCTCTATAAAACCCATAATTCTCCCAGTCCTGGAACCTCTGGGGTGGGGCTCACTTTCCTGCTCGCTTCTCTCAATTCATACCAATTGATACTGCATCTGCTGATCTCAACCTAATCAATGCAACCAGTACCACCTCGGCATGTTTCACTTCAAATTGTGTCCAGAGAGATTAGGTGTGGTGCTAGGAAATTGTGCAGATGCAATCACATCTGCCATGTTGTCCCCTCAGGCTATTGCTAGTTCCCACAAGAGTTGGGACATTCTCGCAGAGCCTGTTCCATGTTGTGCCCTCAGGGCATTGTCAATTCCCCGTGATGGTTGCAGTGCTTTGGTTACTCCTCCCCCCTCCCATTCCCTAGAGTTTTTAATCCTACCCTGGAGTGCTATGGTTACTCCTCCCCCTTCTCATTCTCACGAGAGCTATTCCCATAAAAGCCCTTCTTCTTCCGCACCTCACTCTCTTGCCGGCCTTTCACTTTGGTGATTAGACGCAGGGAAGTTTGTTGCATGAGGCGGCCATTTTTGCTACCTCCACGTGGCCCAAACTGTTGCTCTCTCACCCAACTCTGAGGTGCCAGTGCAAATAAAAGATTGTGTTCCCTTTCTGCTCCAAACCTCCTTTTTCTGCGTCCTGCCACAGCTGCAAGTGACAGTGTGGAATATCAACCCTTCAGCTTCATTACTCTGGTGAAACCTTTCCTAGCTCATAGGACTTTTCAATTCCATTTCAGATGGTGCACTTCCTAACAAAGCCTCAGAACCTAGATAAAGACCAGGCCCATAAAATAAGGCATATGTACACATGTATTTCTAAGTTAGGGGAAAATATACACCTTAAAGTAAAAATATATAATAGTTTGCAGTGACTCAATAAATGCAGCAAGCAAGTATAAAGACCTAAAAAATACACCATACAGTACCTAATCAAATAGTTTCTACTTATATCTAGTTACCCTCCTCACCTACTTCCTATTTCACTTCCCTCAATCACTCCAAGACTAACCTTGTCAGACAAAGGACTACAAAAGCTGTACAAGGACAAGAGACAGGCATACTTTAATGATGGCTCTTTTGATTACTTTCAGGCCACCCCATCACCCAGGGCCCTAGTGAGGGAGTACTGGGATTCCCACACAGATATGTTGGGTCTAGACTTTAACAAATCCCTCTCTTCACTGTCACTGGTCATGTCCATCAGAAACTAACATAGTGTAACCTTTTGTGGGCCCCTGTAGAACCTTGCCCCCTATAAGGATCAACAATGGTAGGAACAGCCGCACTCTCCAAAGACAGGTTGGGCCAACATACTCTAATACTCTACCACTCAAGGAAGATGAGTCTTGAAATTAGTGCAGCCTAGAATGTTCCTAGCCATGACCTACAGACCTGCACTGAATATGGGCCCCAGATCAAATCAATGGGGGATACAGTTAACAACATTTATATACTATTCTCATATTTGGGAGCTACTCTCTTCCCTGATCCAGCTTTCTAGCCCTATTCCCAACTCTGACATCTCCCCAGACAATACTTTTGGTCCACCTGCATGTTAACTGTTGGGCTCAGGCAAAAATTAGTAAAGTCATGGGCCCCTTGGAATATACCTAAAATAGACCTACTAGCTTTTTCCAAAAGGCAGACCCCAAATCTCATCTGCTGTATTCTTGCTTTTAGTTTCCTGATTATTTAACAATTTGTTCTGCTTTATATCTTAATGCTTTTTCAGGTACCAAGTTGCAGATGCTACTATGATGCCAACCTGAATTCCCTGGGCAGAGGACCTCACCAATGTGCCCTGGAGCCCCATCTCTCCAGAGCCCTGCCCTATTAGGGAAAGAGAGAGAGAGAGAGAAGCTGGGAGTATGGATCAATCTGCCAATTCCCATGTTCAGTGGGGAAGCAATTACAGAAGTCATACCTTCTACCTTCTGTACCCCATAATGATCTTGGATCCATGCTCCCAGAGAGATAAAGAACAGAAAAGCTTTCAAGGGAAGAGATGGGATACAAAGCTCTGGTGACAGGAATTGTGTGGAGTTGTACCCCTCTTATCCTATGGTCTTGTCAATATTTCCATTTTATAAATTAAAAAAGAAAGAATAGATGAGGGGGAAGCAGAATCAAGTTCCTATTATGCTGCTCCCTCTTCTCTGTTGGGCCTCAGTATCTCTGCTTCTGTTATTGCAGTAATAATACCAACACAAGTTCCAGGTAAATAAGAAACACTAGCATCAATTGTGTGCGATCTACCAGGCATTTTGTCAATATATTCATATCAGTCCCAAGAAATAAGTATTTTGATTATCCTCACTGTATAGAGGAGAAAGCTGAGGCGTAGACTTATGGCAAATAACTTTCCCACAGTCACACAGTTAGAAGTAAAAGTATTAGAATTTAAGCAAGGCAGTCTGCTTCCAGAGGCCTTGTTCACAATCCTCTCCCTACACTACCTGCATAGTGAATGTCTGTATCCTTTTCCAGAGGGAGAAATTAAGTTGTGAAACAATGAAGAAAATAGTCTAAGGTCACAGGACAAATAAACCAGTGACAAAGTCAGAACACTGTAGAGTGCTGGCTTTCTTGGCCTAGTTCATTATCAATATTATTGTAATTATTATTAATTATTAGGTAGAGATAGAGAAAAATTTGGGAGGGAAGTTGGAGATAGAGTGGGAAAGAGAGCACTGTTCCACTACTTGTGAAGTTTCCTCTTACAGCTGGGGATCAAAGGCTTGAACCCAGGTCTCACCCTATTTCTGTAATGATGTTACCTCTCTCATCATAATTCTTCCCAAATCAATGGGACTTGAGGAAGAAGAAACAAAAATCTGTTTCAAAAAGCAAAGATACTGCATACACAGAATTCTATTTTCTTAAAACCCATAATTCTTAATAAAAATAGAAAGCAACCCCAGCCTTCTGGCACTCTGTGGAGTGAACTTCACGTGGTGCTATGTCAGAAGAAATGGCCAAATCTTTTGGGGGGCATAAGAGGTCAGGGAAGATGAACACAGCAGGCTCAACAATAGACTAGGTATTTTATTCTTTGTCTTTTTTAATTTTTATTGCTACCATGGTTGTTGGGTGCCTGCATGTTGATTCCACTACTCCTGGTGGCCATTTTTTCCATTTTATTCTTTCTTCTTCTATTTGATTGAACAGAAAGAAATTGAAAGGGAAAGGGGAGATTAAAAAAACGGGGGGGAAGATCTTCACAGTTCATGAAGCTTGTACCCCACCCCCTGCTGGTGGGGAGCTTGAACCTGTATACACTCTGTAGGGTGCACCACCACCTGGGTCCTAGCTGAGGTTTATTTTTAAATGCTTGAGCTTTTAAATATGCAATTAAATTTATTACTTTAAACACCTAAGTTTAAATTGTTTAAATCCCACTGAAGTTCTTTAAATGACTCTATCCTTTTTAATATGCAATTAAAATTATTACTTTAAACACCTAAGTTTAAATTGTTTAAATCCCACTGAAGTTCTTTAAATGACTCTATCCTTTTTCCTTAACCAAGGAAAGGAAAATGTTAGGAGGCAAAAATCACACTCCCAGTGTAAAGTTGCCTTAAAAAAAAGTTTTCTGACTGAGTATATAATTCTCTCTGCTTCCCCAGTACATAGTAGAATTATATGAAAAAAATATCAGGGACTTACGGAGGTGGGACTAGAAAGCAACAGCAGCTGTGTTTCTCTCCTCTCCTGGGTCAACTAGGAGACAGTCAAAGGAAATCATCTGGGACCACAACAAGGCAGGAATAGAATGACTTCAGGAACCCACTAAATCACTGGGGAGTACAAATATGTAAGGCTCCTGGACAAAGAGGAGACTAGGGAGAGTTTAAGTGGCTGGTAACAATCTGGCAATTTTCCAGCTGAGGCACCACCTCCAGTCTGTTTTACCAACAAAAAGATGGCTGTAGTGAGGAAAGGACTCCCCTAACATTCACCAACTCACCAAATGCAACTGTGAGTCTCCATTGCTACTGCCCCCAGAGGCTGGAGCAGCAGTGGGGAGGCCCTGTGCTGACACCAGGGAACAAATAACTAACCAGGAAACTCAGGAGAAGATCTACACTTTCTTAGCCTAGCAGTTAGGCTGTGTGAAGGGAGCCTTTCCATGTTGTTCCCCTAATGAGAACATAGAGAATAATTGCCTCAGAACCTACAGAATATAAACGGGACTTGTATACAAACTCACAGGGCCCAGCAGTGTTGCCTGGCTTGGCAGAGAAGCTGAATTGAGCCTGGAGTTTTGGAACCTTGGGGTGTGAGAGTCTCTTTGCATAACCACTATATTATCTCTCCCTAACCCTGCTTTATGTCTTGGTCAGGAGTGAGGGGTTAAGCTAAGAGGCCTACTTATAGTTTAAAAGCCCTCAGGCTCCCATAGCCTACAGCGAAAAAAAAAGGAAAAAAGAGGCTTTTAGAGCCACACAGGAATTAAAGTAATATTGAAACAATTGTTAATTTCCACAACTGTGAACCTTTTAAGTACCTTATTTAGACACAAGTGAATCCAGGCAAGAGTGATCAGTAATTTAAAAACACCAAAAAAAAAAAAAAAAAAGAAGAAGAAGAAGAAGAAGAAGAAAGAAAGAAATAAAGAAAAGTACTGAGAGAGAGACCTCATAACATATTATACAGAATGGTTAAACCAACAAGAAGAAATATTGGAAAAATGAACCAGGGAAAAAGTCAAGCTAAAAGGGTGACGCACAAAATAGTGAGGTCAACATCCAAACACTAGTTAAGAAAATTATCACAGGAGTGAGTAAAGAGTTTGATAGAATTGTCATCAGAAATGCAGAAACAGCAAATGAGACTCTGGAAGAAAACACTAATTATCTCAAGGTTATCAGAGAGCTGAAAGCTGAAGTACCTGAGCTAAGAACACAACTAGCTGAACAAGCTAAAACAGTATCAGAACAGGGTAACAAAATAGATGAACTCCAGAAAGCAGTAAAGGGGAGAGAGAATAGAATAAATGAGGCAGAAGACAGAATTAGCAAGATCGAGGGTAAATTAGAGGCAACTAAAGAGTAAGAGACGTCATAAAGAGATTAAGAGAAACTGAAAACAACAACAGATACCTATGGGATGACTTCAAAAGAAACAATATACACATTACTGGCTTACCAGAGGAAGAAAGAGAGGATAGGGAAGAAAGCATTCTTCAGTACATAATAGCTGAAAACTTCTCTAGTCTAGACAACATCAAAGACATAAAAAAAGGTTAAAGAAGCCCAGAGGGTCCCAAACAGAATTAACCCAGACCTAAAGACACCAAGACACGTCATATTTAGAATGGACAGGAATAAGGATAAAGAAGAGATCCTGAAGGCTTCAAGAGAAAAACAAAGAGTCACCTACAGAGGAAAACCCATAAGATTAGCATCAGACGTCTCCAAAAAAATACTACAGGCCAGAAGAGAATGGCAAGATATTCATCAAGTGTTCAATGATTTGAAAGGCTTTTAACCAAGACTACTATCTCCTGCTAGACTGTCATTCAGACAAGATAGTGGCATAAAAAACTTCTCAAACAAGCAACAGCTGAAGGAATCAACTATCACCAAGCCTGCGCTGAAAGAAGTTCTGAAAGGTCTCCTATAAACAGTCAGACCACCATAAATAAGCCATAGATCAGAACACTCTAAAAATCTATAAGAATGGCATTAAAATATCTTCAGTCTTTGATATCAATAAATGTCAATGGTCTGAATTCACCTATTAAAAGGCACAGAGTAGGAAGATGAATCAGAAAACACAAAACAACACTATGCTGTCTACAGGAAACTCACCTAACTCAACAAGACAAACACAGACTCAAAGTGAAAGGATGGAAAAACTATCATACAAGCCAATGGCCCACAAAAAAGGGCAGGAGCAGCTATTCTCATATCTGACACTATAGACTTTAACATAAATAAAATTTAAAAAGATACGGATGAACAGTACTTAATGCTCAGAGGATCAGTCAAGCAAGAGGACTTGACAATCTATACACCCAATGAGAAGCCATATAAACACAGCAGACATCTACTGAAAGAGCTACAGCCATGTATTAACAGCAGCACAATCGTAGTAGGGGTTTCAACACCCCACTCTCTCAACCTGGCAGATCATCCAGGCAGAAAATCAAAAGCCATGAGGGAGCTAAATGAGGAGATAGGTAAATTAGAACTATTGGACATTTTAGAGTCATTCATCCCAAGAAACCAGAATACATATTCTACTCAAGTACACATGGATCATTCTCAAGGATAGACCATATGTAGGTCACAAAGACAGCATTGGCAAATTCAAGGGCATTGAAATCATCCCAAACATCTTCTCAGACTACAGTGGAATGAAACTAACACTTACCAATCAACAAAAGATTAGTAACAGTAGCAAAATGTGGAAGCTCAACACTACACTACTTAACAACTGCTGGGTAAAAGTGGAAATAAAGGAAGAAATCAAAATTTTTTGAGACTTCAATGAAAATGAAGACACAAGCTATCAAAATATTTGGGAAACAGCTAAGGCAGTACTGAGAGGGAAGTTCATAGCCATATAAGCACACATTAGAAAATAAGAAAAAGCACAAATAAACAACCTGATTGCACACCTTAAAGACCTAGAAGAAGAAGAACAAAGGAACCCAAAAGCAACCAGAAGGACAGAAATCACTAAAATTAGGGCAAAAATAAATAACACTGAAAATAAAAAACCATACAAAAGATCATAAAAATGAAAGTAAATGTTGGTTCTTTGAAAAAGTGAACAAAATCGACAAACCTTTAGCCAGACTCACAAAACAAAAAAGGGAGAAGACCCAAATACATCAGATTGTAAATGAAAGAGAAGATATCACCATAGAAACTGCAGAAATTCAACATATCATGTGAGGTTTCTATGAACAACTATATGCCACCAAGCTAGAAAACCTGGAAGAAATGGATGATTTCCTAGATACCTACCAACTTCCAAAATTAAATAAAAAGCAAATAGATAATATGAACAGGCACATCACAGCTAATAGAATTGAAACAGTTATCAAAAACCACTCAATAATACAAGGACCAGATGGTTTTACAAATGAATTCTACAAAAGCTTCAAAGAAGAACTAATACCTCTACTTTTAAGTCTTCCAGAAGATTGAAGACACTGGAATACTGCCTTCCAGCTTCTATGAAGCCAACATCACTCTGATACCAAAAGCAGACAGGGACACAACCAAAAAAGAGAACTACAGAACAATATCTCTGATGAACATAGATGCAAAAATATTGAACAAAATTCTAGCCAACCGGATACAGCAGTCTATTAAAAAGATTGTTCATCATCATGACCAAGTGGAGTTTATCCCAGGGATGCAACGTTGGCTTAATATACATAAATGAATCATCGAGATCCACCACATCAATAAAGGCAAGACCAAAACCACATTTTCATATCAATAGATGCAGAGAAAGCATTTGAGAAAATACAACATCCCTTTATGATCAAAACGCTACAAAAAATGGAAACAGATGAAAAATTCCTCAAGATAGTGGAGTCTATATATAGCAAACCTACAACCAACATCATACCCAATGGTGAAAAACTGAAAGCATTTCCCCTCAGATCAGGTACTAGACAGGGATGCCCACTATCACCATTATTATTCAGCATAGTATTGGAAGTTCTTGCAATAACAATCAGGCAGGAACAAGGAATTAAAGAGATACAGATTGGAAGAGAAGAAGTCAAACTCTTCCTATTTGCAGATGGCATGATAGTATACATAGAAAAACCTAAGGAATCCAACAAGAAGCTTTTGGATATCATCAGGCAATACAGTAAGGTATCAGGCTACAAAATTAATTTTCAAAAGTCAGTGGCATTCCTTTAGGCAAACACTAAGTTAGAAGACCATGATATCCAGAAATCAATTCCTTTTGCTATAGTAATAAAAACAATAAAATATCTAGGAATTAACCTAACCAAAGAAATGAAAAACTTATATGCTGAAAATTATGAGTCACTACTCAAGGAAAATAAAAAGACACAAAGAAGTGGAAAGATATTCCATGTTCATGGGTTGGAAGAATTAACATCATCAAAATGAATATACTACCCAGAGCCTTATACAAATGTAATGCGATCCCCATCAAGATCCCAACCACATTGTTTTAAAGATTTTATTTATTTATTAATGAGAAAGGAGAGAGAGAAAGAACCAGATATCACTCTGGTATATGTGCTGCCTGGGATTGAACTCTGGACTTCATGCTTGAGAGCCTAGTGCCTTAGCCACTGCGCCATCTCCTGGACCACTCCCAACCACATTTTTTAGGAGAATAGAACAAATGTTATAGATGTTTACCTCGAACCTGAAAAGACCTGGAATTGTCAAAACAATCTTGAGAAGAAAGAACAGAACTGGAGGCATCACACTCCCACATCTCAAATGGTATTATAGGGCCATTGTCATCAAAACTGCTTGGTACTGGAACATGAATAAACACACTGACCAGTGGAATAGAGTTGAGAGCCCAGAATTAAGCCCTCACACCTAGGGACATCTAATCTTTGACAAAGGGGTCCCGACTATTAAATGGGGAAAGCAGAGTCTCTTAACAAATGGTGTTGGAAACAACAGGTTGAAACATGCAGAAGAATGAAACTGAACCACTGTATTTCACCAAATACAAAAGTAAATTCCAAGTGGATCAAGGACTTGGATGTTAGACCACAAACTATCAGATACTTAGAGGAAAATATTGGCAGAACTCTTTTCCACATAAATTTCAAAGAAATCTTCAATGAAACAAATCCAATTACAAAGAAGACTAAAGCAAGTATAAATCTACAGGACTACATCAAATTAAAAAGCTTCTGCACAGCAAAAGATACAACTACCAAAACCAAGAGACCCCTCACAGAATGGGACAAGATCTTTACATGACATACATCAGACAAGAGGCTAATAACCAAAATATATAAAGAGCTTGCCAAACTCAACAACAACAAAACAAATAACCCCATCTAAAAATGGGGAGAAGATATGGACAGAATATTTACCACAGAAGAGATCCAAAAGGCCTAGAAACACATGAAAAAGATGCACCAAGTCTTTGATTGTCAGAGAAATGCAAATAAAGACAACAATGAGATGCCATTTCACTCCTGTGAGGATGTCATACAACAATAAAGGTAGCAGCAGCAAATGCTGGAGAGGTTGTGGGGTCAAAGGAACCCTCCCTCTTGCACTGCTGGTGGGAATGTAAATTGGTCCAACCTCTGTGGAGAACAGTCTGGAGAACTCTCAGAAGGCTAGAAATGGACCTACCTGCAATTCCTCTCCTGGGGATATATCCTAAGGAATCCAATACACCCATCCAAAAAGATCTGTGTACACATATGTTCTTAGCAGCACAATTTTGTATAGTCAAAACCTGGAAGCAACCCAGGTGTCCAACAACAGATGAGTGGCTGATCAAGTTGTGGTATATCTACACAATGGAATACTACTCAGCTGTAAAAAATGGTGTCTTCACCATTTTCAGCCAATCTTGGATGGACCTTGAAAAATTCATGTTTTGTGAAATAAGTCAGAAACAGAAGGATGAGTATGCGATGATCTCACTCTCAGGCAGAAATTGACAAACAATATCAGAAGAGAAAACACAAATAGAACCTGAACTGGAATTTTCATTTTACACCAAAGTAAAGGACTCTAGGGTGGATGAGTGGGAGAATACAGGTCCAAAAAAGATGGCAGAGGACCTACTAAGGGTTGTATTGTTTTATGGAAAACTGGGAAATGTTATGCATGTACAAACTATTGTATTTACTGTCAAATGTAAAACATTAATTCCCCAATAAAGAAAAATTTTTTAAAGAAATTTAAAAAGAAAAAAGAAAGAAATATGCATTCATTTAAATATTGCAGGATGGCAAAATTTTATCTGATTTTAGCAAGTGTGGGTATCTCAGATTTTGACCTAGTTAGTTTGAAAATACTTTCATAAAAGACAAACCTGATTGGACTTGATTCTTCTCTAGAAACATCAGTAGCAACGTGCATCAAGAAAGCTTATCTGAGGAGGCTGGGCAGTGGTGCAGCTGGTTAAGCACATTTATTACCATGCACAGTAACCTAGATTCAAGCCTCCAATGAGGAAGCTTCATGAGCAGTGAAACAAGTACTACACATCCCTCTACAGAGAGCTGTCTTGCTATCTGTCTCCCCAGTCCCTCTCAATTTCTCTGTCTCATCAAATAAAAAATAATAGAAGGAAAACTGAATTCTGAGTGAAACGGATTTGTCATACAGGCATTGAATTCCTGCAGTAATTCTGGTGAGAGAGAGAGGAAAAAGGAGGTAGAAGAGGAGAAGGGAGGGGAGGGGCACATAGGAGAAGAGAAGGGGAGGGGAGGGGAGGAGAAACTAGGATAAAAGGGGAGGGAGGGAAGGTAAGAAAGACTATCTGAATACCTGCAAAATATTTCACTTGGATATACATTGCTTGTCTCATGGGCACCACCCAGATTTGGGCCAGCCCCCATCACATTGAAGGAATCCTTGATGTTGTGGTCTCTTTTACTCTCTCTCTCTGCCTGTTGGTAGGTAGGTGGGAAGGAAGAAAGGGAGGAAGGAAGGAAGGGAGGGAGGAAGGAAGGAAGGAAGGAAGGAAGGAAGGAAGGAAGGAAGGAAGGAAGGAAGGAAGGAAGGAAGTGAGGGAGGGAGGCTATCAGAGGAAAGTCATACCCCTAAAGAAGTAATGACTTTGAAATTGGCTCTAAGGGAAGTCTTTGAATAGGAGAGCTACACTTGGTAAACAGACAGGACCAGCAGGACCAGGGACAGAAGGCAGCCAGTTCTGTCCATGAGAACCAGCCAAGACTGAAGTAATAATAGAAATTTCATGTGGCCTGCTCTGTCTGTCGAAAATAGTCCAAAAGTTTTTCTACATCAGCCAACCAGAAGCCCTACCCAAAGCCAAAGCCAACAACCGGAAGAAAGTTGCCAAACCCTTATTTTCCCCTCTGTGTTGTATTACTTGGTCGTTTTTGCTTTTTCCCTTGGCGTTGGGAGCCTCAATGTCTCTGGAGGAGAGACAAGCAAAAAATTCTCCTGCTGCCTGTTGAAAGAAGTTGCCACTTGAAGGAAGTGGCCATCTTCGAAGGGTGTGCTGTGGAAAGCAGTACACCCCACGTGTGCATAGGTAGG
This sequence comes from Erinaceus europaeus, assembly GCF_950295315.1. Classification (NCBI taxonomy): domain Eukaryota; kingdom Metazoa; phylum Chordata; class Mammalia; order Eulipotyphla; family Erinaceidae; genus Erinaceus; species Erinaceus europaeus. The sequence goes on from NC_080174.1 coordinate 34,898,013, forward strand.
GATGGTTCAGCAGTATGAAATAATCATTTGGGAGTCCGGTGGTAGCGCAGTGGGTTAAGCGCAGGTGGCGCAATGCACAAGGACCTGCGTAAGGATCCGGGTTCGAGCTCCCAGATCCCCAGCTGCAGGGTAGTCACTTCACAGGTAGTGAAGCAGGTCTGCGGGTGTCTATCTTTCTCTCCCCCTCTCTGTCTTCCCCTCCTTTCTCCATTTCTCTCTGTTCTATCCAACAACAAAGACAGACAACAATTATAACTACAACAATAAAACAACAAGGGCAACAAAAAGGAAATAAATAAATATTTAAAAAAGAAATAATCATTTGTAGTTTAGTTTCAGTTCTCTTACAATTGGCTTCATTTCCCTGTGTGGAGGATATACTGATAGTATTCATTTTCCCCATGTGCATGCATGCCCCTGCAAACCCAACTTAAGTTAATGTAGATAAATGACCTTTTTGAAAGGGAACACTATGTCTTTGGGAGGACTGTCATTCTAGGAGATCCATTAATCGGGAACCCTTCGTTTTAAGCTGTGTCTATAGTAAATACTATGGAAACTGAAGTTGTTTCCCTCAGGTAAGTTTCTATGGTAGTAAAGAAGACTCTGTCCAAATAAATAATCAAAATTAACAGTAGAATCATAAACACAAATTTGCTCATGAACCTTTCTTTCTTTCTTTTTTTTTTTTTCCACTGGGGCTTAGTGCCTACTCAGTTGCATCACTCCTGGCAGCCATTTTATTTTATAGGAAATGAGAGGGAGAGAGGCAGAGAGAAGGAAAGGGAAGGAGAGATACCTACTTCTCTGATCATGAGGCTTCATTCCCCACCCCTCACTGCAAGTGGAGACCACGGCCATGAAACCAGATCCTCACACACGGTAACATGTGCACTCTACCAGGTAAGCCACCATCTGGCCCCAAATTCTTCACATTTTCTGACCTAGCCATAACTTTTAAAATTCATTTGTTTATTAACCAAGGAAAAAAGAAAATCAGAAAAATCACTCTGATACATGCAATACCAGGGTTCAAACTTGGGACTTCATATTTGACAGGCAAACACTTTATCCACCACACACACACACACATCAAAACTTGCTTTTTACTTACATTCCTAATTCTAGAGCAGAGTGTGCCAAGCACACAGGAGACAAACAAAAATCCACTGAGGTGGATGACTTCATCTGTGTTGAACCAAGGTTGTTATTAAGTATATAATTAATAATTGTGTGAGCTGAACTAATAGGACATACAGCAATGGCTAAAAAATACTAGCATCAGAGGCATAACTCATTCCTGAAGGGAAAGATCACCTCTAATTTGAAGAGATCTGGGCTCATGTTCTTCCTTTTCTTAGCTCATCATACATATGCAATGTTTGACTTCTCTGTACAATAATCAGTCCTTATAACACCCCTCTGAGATAGTAGATGAGGGGTATCATTAGTTACATGTGGCAGGTGGGGCAGACCAAACATGGGACAATTAAATGACTCACATTAAATCACTCAGAAGCCAGTGGAGGAACTGAGATTAGACCCTACAGGTTTCTGCATTCTGTGCAGCCATTCCATAACCCCATACTAAGAAAATGAGGGTGACCTCAGATTGTCACTGAGAAACAGGTCCTCCCTTCATGTCATTGTCAGATGGCATGATTGTTCTAGGTGCCAGAGTGAAGTCACCCAACCCAAGGGGACCATCCCATCAGAAGAAAGCAATTCTAACATCTTCAGACTTTCAGAGTTTGGTTTTAAAGTGCCCTTCTTGGTAGGTAGATAAATGATAAACAACCTGAGAAGATGCTTGATCATAAAGAAAAAAATAAGGAGTTAAAAAGGGGCTGGTGGTGGTGCACCTGGTTGAGGACAAATGTTACAACGCACAAGGTTCAAGTCCCCTGTTCCCACCTATAGGTGAAGCAGTGTTGCAGGTGTCTCTCTGTCTTTCTCCCTCTCTATCACCCCCTTCCCTCTCAACTTCTGGCTATCTCTATCTAAATAATATCAAAAATAAAAATAAAAGAAACTTGAAAAAAGGGGAAGGTGATTTCATGATCAGGTGGTGGTGCACCTGGTAGAGCACACATATTACCAGGCTCAAAAGACCCCAGTTCCCACTTGCAGAGGAAAAGCTTCATGAGTAGTAAAGCAGTGCTGAAGGTGTTTCTCTTTCCTTATCTATCTCTTTTACTTATTATTTATTTGTTTGTTTATTTATTTATTTTATTTATTATTTATTTATTTGTTATTGGATAGAGGCGGAGATAACTTGAGAGTGGAGGGGGAGATAGTGAGTGAAAGAAACAGAGCAGCTCTGCTTCACCACTCATGAAGTTTTCCCCCTACAGGTGAGGACCAGGAGCTTGAACCTTGGTCCATGAGCACTGTAATGTGTGTGCTTAGCCAGGTATACCATCACCTGGCCCCTCCTATCTATCTATCTATCTATCTATCTATCTATCTATCTATTTCTGTCTCCCTCTTTTCTCTCGATATCTCTGTTTCTATCCAACAAATAATACAGTATTTTTAAAAAGAATGCAAAAAGGGCAATCAAAATTTGTTTTCCAGATTAAAAGGATTTGAAACATTTCTGTACAATGAGCTCAGAATGAAGTTCAAATTCAGTTCACAAGCTTATCTCCAAATTTCCTTTTTTTTTTTTAAGTACCTCAAACATGAGCACCCACGCCACTTGATCAAAGGCCTCTTCTGGGTCCAGAGACAGAGTAACAATCAGCCTTCTTGTTCCTCTTGCCAAGTCAGTGTTCTTAATCAGCATTAAAAAGCATTGGGAGCCAAAGGGTGTTTTTTGTTTTATGTTTATTTAATAAAAAGTGGTTTGATGAGGCTCCAGGCTGGTGGCAGTGTTCTCAGCCCAAAAAAATATAAGAATCAACTCCTTAAGTATACAAACAGATCCAAGAACAGCAGCTAGTTCCAACACCTGGTACCTCTCCAAGCCTGGAGTCTAGTGCAGAGTTCCACCTCCTCCCTGAACCCCTTTACAAAGTACTCTACCTTCCCCACCTTCATTTGGATTAGGATCCCAGTGTCTTTTCTCCTCCCTAAAATGTGCTATTTGACCATTTCTTTTTGTTTTTTTCCTCTTCCCTCTCTAAATATTTTGTTCCTAAAACCATTAGGTGAATTAGAGCCCCACTCAAAGGAGAGATGTGGTGGGCAGAGGCAGATATTGGGGCCCCAGAATCCTGAGAAGGGGGACTACAGAGGAAGGTTGTTTGGGGTGAGTGTCAGATCCTGGGCTGGGTGAGGTGGAGACCATGTTCCTACAGGGGACAGCCTGCTTGAGGATAGTGAGATCACAGAGTCCAAGTGGGGGATAAGGAAGGCACTACTGAAGAGCAGCTGGGTGTAAAGAATTAGAGTTTAGGCAGAGCAAAAGGACATTCTTCCATGGGTAAAAAGGAAGCAAGTGGAGTCAGAAACTGATCATACAGAAGCTATGAATCAAATGAGTAACTTATTAAGACCAAAATGTGCCAGTTCTCTCACTGTTGGAGAAGGGAGTCACAAGCAGTGAGAAAGAGAAACCTGGAATGAACTCTGTAACTGTTAGATCAGAACTGGAGGTTGAACTGAAGGTCTTCAACATACTTATTTATATATAGAAATCAGTGTGTATAGGATCCCTATTCCCGTCTGCTCTATTCCTACATATATATATATATATATATATATATATATATATATATATATATATATATATATATATCCCAGGGCCCACATGTGGGTAATGTATATTCTTAAATGTTTTTTGTTGTTATTGGCAGTATGTTATGAGATTATAAACTTAGAATATATAGTTGCACACCACACCCACCATCGAAGTTCTGTGTCCCCACCCTCACACCTCCCAAATAGCCACCATAGTTTCCACAAATCTTAGAAGCAGTTCGAATGCTTCTGGTGTTTTCGTTTTTGCAAGCCCATGTGAATCAGATCTTTTTTTTTTTCTTTATTGGGGGAATTAATGGTTTACAATCAACCATAAAATACAGTAGTTTGTAAATATGCAATATTTCTTAGTTTTCCACATAACAATTCAACCCCCTCTAAGTCCTCCTCTGCCATCATGTTGCAGGAGCAGAACCCTCCCCCAACCCCAGAGTCTTTTAATTTGGTGCAATACACCAAATATCTACTCTTTGGTTCCTGTTTACTAAACATTTTGCCCTGCTTAATATCTTACTACCTTTCAGCCGCCAAGTTACAGATGATACCACAGTTCCATGCTGACCTCCCTGAGCAGATGAGCTCACCAATATGTTTCCAGAGCCCTACCCCACTAAGGAAAGATAGAATCAGGTTGGGGGTATGGACTGGCATGTCAATATCCACGTCCAGTGGAGAAGCAATCACAGAAGACAGAACTCCTTCCTTCTGCAACCTAAAAAGAGTTTTTGGTCCATACCCTCAGAGGGAGGAAAAGATAAGGGAAGATGATCACAGGGCTCTGGACCCCAGTGCCACTGAGACCCAAAATGTTTGTCAACAGGAATCTTTGTTTTTATACCATCACTGAAAAAAAAAACAAATCTGGAAATCACTGTTTGATTTATCTGAGAGGGAAGAGGAAAAAGGAAGGAAACTCAGAAGTAGTTATAGGTACTGTTGTGACTGAAAAGGGACATGAACACAGGACCCTAGAAAAAGTGGGCAAAATATTTTATATATATATATATATATATATATATCCAAATAAATATAGATATAAAGTCAACCCATTGCAGTTTCTGCTGGAGGGAGGTGAGGATACAAAACTGTGTTGGTGGGAACTGCGTGAAACTATAACCCTATTATCTTATAATTTTGTAAATCACTAATAAAAATAATATAGAATCAATAAATTATGAAGAACTTGAAAAAAGGATAAATAAATATATATATGTGTATATATACATGTATATATTACAGAAGTTAGACTAACAGATTACTCCTCCCATCAAAATATCTACTTGCTAATTTTTCAAACCTCTACATGTGCTACTTACATACAAATTATACTTTAAAGGTGTGATTAAATTGAATATCTTGAGATAGGAATATTAGCTATGGACCCAACATAGTCAGAAAGGTCTTTTTTTTTTTAGTTCTTTTTATATTTATTTATTTTCCTTTTTGTTGCCCTTGTTTTTTACTGTTGTTGTAGTTATTGTTGTTGTTATTAATGTCATTGTTGTTAGATAGGACAGAGAGAAAAGAAGAGAGGAGGGGAAGACAGAGAGGGGAAAGAAAGATAGACACCTCCAGACCTGTTGCACAGCCTGTGAAGCGACACCCCTGCAGGTGGGGAGATGGAGGCTCAACCTGGATCCTAGTTCAAGTCTCCAGCTCCCCACCTGCAGAGGTGTCACTTCACAGGATCCTCTGGTCCTTGTCCTTCGCACCACGTGCACTTAATCCACTGCACCACCACCTGATTCCCTTCAGAAAGGTCTTTTTAAGAAAGTAGGAGAGTCAGAGAGAGGTCAAGGGGAGAAAACAAGGTGAATCTAGTTAAGATGCTCTTCTGCTGGATTGAAATTGGAGAAAGGAACTATAAACTAGAATATAGGCAACTTATAAAATCCAGGAAAGGCAAGGAAATTGATACTTTCCTAGAGTTTCCAGAAGAAGCATAGCCCTGCTGGCACCTTGATTTGAGAACTTCTAACTTTCAAAACTGAAAAGTGATATATTTGTGCAATTTTTGCTTGTTTTATTTATTTAACATTGACTGACAATACTATAAAGTCAGGGATGAGGAGATACAGCTTCACACACATCACAAACCCACCACCAAAATTAAACCACAACATTTGTAGTAATTTGTTAGAAAAACAATAGGAAATTAATGCACTACATACATATTCATTAGCTCTGTCCAGCTATGATTCATTTCAGCAACAATGAGCCACAACAAGATTGTTTAGTTTTTAAATACCAGTCTTTACTGAAAAGAACCAAGGCACCTTGGAGAAATGGTTAGTTCAGAACTGGGGCCAAGAATATAATAGAATATTGGGACCAAAATAAATCTGGACTATGTTTCAGAAAGCAAAGAAGCACTCAGAAAACTCAGAATTTTTACATATATACCAATAACTGTCTACTGTAAACCATTAATCTCCGAAGTTAAAAAAAATACAAAAGATATATGTATAATGGCAGCCTGAAGGGACTGCCATTGGGATAATCTGAACATCAAAAGAAACAATGATAGCAAAAGAAATAGAAATTGAACAAATATCTGAACAAATAGAAACATAATACCATAATAATATAAATTAGGGGGTCAGAGGACAACAGGTAGGGAACAACAGGCCCGGTACTATGGGGGTCTCTCTCATTGATTCTCTGGAGCAATGAAATGTCACATGTAGAAGAACCCAGCTTCACAATTTAGATATGCATCAGTAGATAGGTACAGATACATATAAAGATAAATAAATAGATTAAAGGTTTGATTAAGGATGGGGTATTTAACTCCTCAAAAAACAGTAAGTTATTTCAAAAGGTGAAAAAATGTGAACTTATAGTAAAGAAGCTTGGCTGACAAAACCTGGTCTGAGTAGATAGTATTAGCAATGGGATTAAGCCATATAGTGCACATGTTTATAGTATGCAATGAAAGTAACACCAGCTGTTTCTCTCCTCTCCTAGCCTCTCCTCTCCCAGATCAACTAGGAATACCAAAGGAGACCACCTGGGACTGAAACAAGACAGGACTAGAGCAACTACAGGAACCCACCAAATCACTGGTGAGTGCAAACATGTGTGGCTGGTGACAGAGAGGAGCCTAGGGAGACTAAGTGGCTGGTAACAGTCCAGCAGTTTATCAGTTGAGACACCACCTCCAGTCTGTTCCACCAACAAGGGACAGCTGAAGGGAGGAGAGGACTCCCCGGAGACTCACCAAGTGCAACTCTGAGTCTCCATTGCTACTGCCCTCAGAATCTGGATCAGCAGCAGGGAGGGACACCAGGGGACAGAGATCTAACCAGGAAACTCAGGAGAAGACCTAAACCTCGGTGGCATAGCTGTGGGGTTGTGAAAGTCTCTTTGCATAACCACCGGACTATCTCTGCCACACCCTGCCTTATCTCTTGGTCAGGAGTCAGTGATTAAGCTAAGAAGCCTACTTATAGTTTAGAAACCCTCAGGCTCCCATAGTCTACAGAGAAGAAGAAAAAAAAAAAAAGGCTTTTAAATCACTGAGCCCCAACTCTGGGAGTAAAAAACTGTTAAATTCCACCACTGTGAAAACTTTAATTACCTTACTCAGATACAAGTAAATCCAGGAAATAGTGATCAGTAATTTGAAAAATACTAAGAGAGGGAACTCATAACATAATATAAAAAATGGGTAAACCAACAAGAAGAAATACTGGAGAAATAAACCAGGACAACAGTCCAGCTAAAAGCCACCCAAAGGGTGAACCACAAAATAATGAGTTCAACATCCAAACATTAGCTAAGGAAATAATCACAGGAGTGAGTAAAGAGTTTGAAAGAATTGTAATCAGAAATACAGGAACAACAAATGAGACTCTAGAAGAAAACACTAACTATCTCAAAGTTACTAGAGAGCTGAAAGATGAAATAGCTGAGCTAAGAACACAAATAGCTGAACAAGCTAAAACAATCAGAACAGGGTAACAAAAGAGATGAACTCCAGAAAACAGTAGAGGGCAAAGAGAATAGAATCAATGAGGTTGGAGACAGAATTAGCAAGATCGAGGACAAATTAGAGACAATTAAAAAAGAAGTAAGATCTCAAAAAGAGACTAAGAGATGCTGAAAACAACAACAGAAACCTATGGGATGACTTCAAAAGAAACAATATACACATTATTGGCTTACCAGAGAAAGAAAGAGAGGAAGGGGAAGAAAGCATTCTTCAGGCCACAATAGCTGAAAAATTCTCTAGTCTAGGCAACATCAAAGACATAAAGATTCAAGAAGCCCAGAGGGTCCCAAACAGAATTAACCCAGACCTAAAGACACCAAGACATGTCATACTTAGAATGGAAAGGAATAAGGATAAAGAAAGGATCCTCAAGGCTGCAAAAGAAAAACAAAGAGTCACCTACAGAGGAAAACCCGTAAGATTAGCAGCAGACTTCTCCACACAAACACTACAGGCCAGAAGAGAATGGCAAGATATCTATCAAGTGCTCAATGAGAAAGGCTTTCAACCAAGACTACTGTATCCTGCTAGACTGTCATTCAGAATAGATGGAGGCATCAAAACCTTCTCAGACAAGCAACAGTTGAAGGAATCAACTATCACCAAGCCTGCGCTGAAAGAAGTTCTGAAAGGTCTCCTATAAACAGTCAGACCATCATAAATAGGACATATATCAGAAGACTCCAAAACTCTACAAGAATGGCATTAAAATATCTTCAATCTTTGATATCAATAAATGTCAATGGCCTGAATTCACTTATTAAAAGACACAGAGTAGGAAGGTGGATCAGAAAATGCAACACTATGCTGTCTACAGGAAACCCACCAACCTCAACAAGAAAAACACAGACTTAAAATGAAAGGATGGAAAACTATCATACAAGCCATGGCCCACAAAAAAGGGCAGGAACAGCTATTCTCATATCTGACATGATAGACTTTAAAATAAATAAGATTAAAAAGATAGGAATGGACACTACTTAATGCTCAGAGGATCACTCAATCAAGAGGACTTAACAATTATTAATATCTATGCACCCAATGAGAAGCCATCTAAATACATCAAACTTCTACTGAAAGAGATACAGCAATATATTAACAGCAACACAATCATAGTAGGGGACTTCAACACCCCAATCTCTCAACGTGACAGATCATCCAGGCAGAAAATCAATAAAAACATAAGGGAGCTAAAAGAAGAGATAGATAAACTAGAACTATCGAACATTTTCAGAGTGATTCATCCCAAGAAACTGGAATACACATTTTACACAAATCCACATGGGTCATTCTCAAGGATAGACCATATATTGGGCCACAAAGACAGCATCAGCCAATTCAAGAACACTGAAATCATCCCAAGCATCTTCTCAGACCACAGTGGAATTAAACTAACACTTAACAATCAAGAAAAGATTAGTAACAGTACCAAAATGTGGAAGCTCAACAGTACACTTCTTAACAAATTCTGGGTCAAAGAGGAAATCAAGGAAGAAATCAAAATGTTTCGAGAGTTTAATGAAAATGAAGACACAAGCTATCAAAATATTTGGGACACAGCTAAGGCAGTACTGAGAGGGAAGTTCATAGCTATACAAGCACACATTAGGAAACAAGAAAAGGCACAAATAAACAGCCTGATTGCACATCTTAAAGACCTAGAAGAAGAACAACAAAGGAACCCTAGAGCAACCAGAAGGACAGAAATCACTAAAGTTAGGGCAGAAATAAATAACATTGAGAATAAGAAAACCATACAAAAGATCAATGAAAGTAAATGTTGGTTCTTCGAAAGAGTGAACAAAATGGAAAAACCTTTAGCCAGACTCAGAAAACAAAAAAGGGAGAAGACCCAAATAAATCAAATACTAAATGAAAAAGGAGTTATAACAACAGACACTGCAGAAATTCAACATATCATGCAAGGCTTCTATGAACAACTATATGCCACCAAGCTAGAAAACCTGGAAGAAATGGACAATTTCCTAGATACCTATCAACTTCCAAAACTAAGTAAAGAGGAAGTAGATAACATGAACAGGCCCATCACAGCAAATGAAATTGAAACAGTTGGATTCGACTTCCGGAGGCAGAGCTACGAGCAGCAGATCGCTTTCTCTCCTCTCCTCCCCTCTCCTCTCCCGGATCAACTAGGAATACCAAAGGAGACCACCCGGACCGAAACAAGAAAGGACTAGAATGACCACAGAAACCCAGTAAATCACCCGTGAGTACAAACACTCGTGGCTGGTGACAGAGAGGAGAGAGGGGCCTAAGGAGAGACTAAGTGACTGCTAACTGTTCAACAGTTTATCAGTGGAGACACCACCTCCAGTCTGCTCCACAACAAGGGGACAGCTGAAGGGAGGAAAGGACTCCCCAGAGACTCACCAAGTGCAACTCTAAGTCTCCATTGCTACTACCCTCAGAATCTGGAGCAGCAACAGGGAGGGACACCAGGGGACAGAGATCTAACCGGGAAACTCAGGAGAAGACCTATACCTTGCTGGCATAGCTGAGGGGTTGTGAAAGTCTCTTTGCATAACCACTGGATTATCTCTGCCACACCCTGCTTTGTCTATTGGTCAGGAGTCAGTGATTAAGCTAAGAAGCCTATTGATAGTTTAAAAGCCCTCAGGCTCCCATAGCCTACAGGGAAGGAAAAAAAAAAGAGGCTTTTACACCACTGAGCTCCAACTCAGGGATTGAAAAAACTGTTAACTTCCACCACGGTAAACCCTTTAATTAAATTACTTAGACACAAGTCAATCCAGGCAATAGTAATCAATAATTTGAAAAGTACTGATAAAGGGAACTCATAACATAATATATAAAATAGTTAAAACAACAATAAAAAATATTGGAGAATCCAACCAGGACAAGAGTCCAGCTAAAAGTCCTCCAGAGGGTGAAGCACAAAACAATGAGTTCAACATCCAAACATTAGCTAAGGAAATAATAACAGGAGTGAGTAAAGAATTTGAAAAAATTGTAATCAGAAATGCAGGAACAACAAATGAGAATATGGAAGAAAATTCTAATTATCTCATGGTTATTAGAGAGCTGAAAACTGAAATCGCTGAGCTAAGAAGGCAGCTAGCTGAACAAGCTAAAACAGTATCAGAGCAGGGCAACAAAATAGATGAACTCCAGTAAGCAGTAGAGGGCAGAGAGAATAGAATCTATGAGGCTGAAAACAGAATTAGCAAGATTGAGGATGAATTAGAGACAACTAAAAAAGAAGTAAGATCTCAAAAAGAGATTAAGAGATGCTGAAAACAACAACAGAGTCCTGTGGGATGACTTCAAAAGAAACAATATACACATTATTGGCTTACCAGAGGAAGAAAGAGAAGGAGAGGAAGAAAGCATTCTCCAGGCCATAATAGCTGAAAATTTCTCTAGTCTAGACAACACCAAAGACATAAAGATTCAAGAAGCCCAGAGGGTCCCAAACAGAATTAACCAAGACCTAAAGACACCAAGACATGTCATACTTAGAATGGAAAGGAATAAGGATAAAGAAAGGATCCTCAAGGCTGCAAAAGAAAAACAAAGAGTCACCTACAGAGGAAAACCCGTAAGATTAGCAGCAGACTTCTCCACACAAACACTACAGGCCAGAAGAGAATGGCAAGATATCTATCGAGTGCTCAATGAGAAAGGCTTTCAGACAAGAATACTATATCCTGCTAGACTGTCATTCAGACTAGATGGAAGCATCAAAACCTTCTCAGACAAGCAACAGTTGAAGGAAGCAACCATCACCAAGCCTGCCCTAAAAGAACTTCTGAAAGGTCTCCTATAAACAACCAGGCCACCACAAATAGGACATATATCAAAACACTCTAAAACTCTTCAAGAATGGCGTTAAAATATCTTCAATCTTTGATATCAATAAATGTCAATGGCCTGAATTCACCTATTAAAAGACACAGAGTAGGAAGATGGATCAGAAAACACAACTCAACAATATGTTGTCTACAGGAAACTCACCTAACTCAACAAGACAAACACAGACTTAAAGTGAAAGGATGGAAAACTATCATACAAGCCAATGGCCCACAAAAAAGGGCAGGAGCAGCTATTCTCATATCTGACATGATAGACTTAAAAATAGACAAGATTTAAAAAGATAGGAATGGACACTACTTAATGCTCAGAGGATCACTCAATCAAGAGGACTTAACAATTATTAATATCTATGCACCCAATGAGAAGCCATCTAAATACATCAAACTTCTACTGATAGAGCTACAGCAATATATTAACAGTAACACAATCATAGTAGGGGACTTCAACAACCCACTATCTCAACTTGACAGATCATCCAGGAAGAAAATCAGTAAAGACATAAGGGAGCTAAATGAACACATAGATAAACTAGAACTATTGGACATTTTCAGAGTCATTCATCCCAAGAAACTGGAATACATATTTTACTCAAATCCACATGGATCATTCTCAAGGATAGACCATATGTTAGGCCACAAAGACAGCATCAGCCAATTCAAGAGCATTGAAATCATCCCAAGCATCTTCTCAGACCACAGTGGAATTAAACTAATAATTAATAATCAACAAAAGATTAGTAACAGTACCAAAATGTGGAAGCTCAACAGTACACTTCTTAACAACTTCTGGGTCAAAGAGGAAATCAAGGAAGAAATCAAAATGTTTCGAGAGTTCAATGAAAATGAAGACACAAGCTATCAAAATATTTGGGACACAGCTAAAGCAGTCCTAAGAGGGAAGTTCATAGCTATACAAGCACACATTAGGAAACAAGAAAAGGCACAAATAAACAGCCTGATTGCACATCTTAAAGACCTAGAAGAAGAACAACAAAGGAATCCTAAATCAACCAGAAGGACAGAAATCACTAAAGTTAGGGCAGAAATAAATAACATTGAGAATAGGAAAACCATACAAAAGATAAATGAAAGTAAATGTTGGTTCTTCGAAAGAGTAAACAAAATCGACAAACCTTTAGCCAGACTCACAAAACAAAAAAGGGAGAAGACCCAAATAAATTGGATAGTAAATGAAAGAGGAGATATCACAACAGACACTGCAGAAATTCAACATATCATGCGAGGCTTTCTGAACAACTATATGCCACCAAGCTAGAGAACCTGGAAGAAATGAATGATTTCCTAGATACCTACCAACTTCCAAAACTAAGTAAAGAGGAAGTGGATAACATGAACAGGCCCATCAAAGCTAATGAAATTGAAACAGTTATGAAAAATCTTCCCAAAAATAAATGTCCTGGACCAGATGGTTTTACAAATGAATTCTACAAAACTTTCAAAGGAGAACTAATACCTCTACTTTTAAAAGTCTTCCAGAAGATTGAAGACACTGGAATACTCCCTGCCAGCTTCTATGAAGCCAACATCACCCTGATACCAAAAGCAGACAGGGACACAACCAAAAAAGAAAACTACAGACCAATATCTCTGATGAACATAGATGCAAAAATATTGAACAAAATTCTAGCCAACCGGATACAGCAGTATATCAAAAAGATTGTTCATCATGACCAAGTGGGGTTTATCCCAGGCATGCAAGGTTGGTTTAATATACGTAAATCAATCAATGTGATCCACCACATCAACAAAAGCAAGACCAAAAACCACATGGTCATATCAATAGATGCAGAGAAAGCCTTTGACAAAATACAACAACCCTTTATGATCAAAACACTACAAAAAATGGGAATAGATGGAAAATTCCTGAAGATAGTGGAGTTTATATATAGCAAACCTACAGCCAACATCATACTCAATGTTGAAAAACTGGAAGAATTTCCACTCAGATCAGATACTAGACAGGGCTGCCCACTATCACCAAATACTACAAATGTTTATCTGGAACCAGAAAAGACCCAAACAATCTTGAGAAAAAAGAACAGAACCGGAGGCATCATACTCCCAGATTTCAAACTGTATTATAGGGCCATTGTCATCAAAACTGCTTGGTACTAGAACATAAATAGACACACTGACCAGTGGAATAGAATTAAGAGCCCAGAAATGTGGCCACACACCTATGGACATCTAATCTTTGACAAAGGTGCCCAGACTATTAAATGGGGAAAGCAGAGTCTCTTCAACAAATGGTGTTGGAAAAAATGGGTTGAAACATGCAGAAGAATGAAACTGAATCACTGTATTTCACCAAATACAAAAGTAAATTCCAAGTGGATCAAGGACTTGGATGTTAGACTACAAACTATCAGATACTTAGAGGAAAATATTGGCAGAACTCTTTTCCACATAAATTTAAAGACATCTTCTGTCGGCTGGGGCCAGGTGTTGGTCTGCGCCTCAGAGAAGAGAGAGAGAGGAGGTACGGAGCAAGTGGGGTACACAAATCTTTGTTATAGGATTGGGGGGTGGCTCAGGCCACGTGGAGTCAGCTGACAATGGCCGTCCCCACTACCTCACCACCTGGCAAGAAGGAGAGGGTGCTGAGAGAGAGAGAGAGCCGAGAGAGAGCCCAGAGAAAACGTGGGGGGAAGTGAGAGAGCTTTCATTGGGCAACAACCAGGGGTGACATGTGGGGGCAGTATTGGTTGATTGGGGCACTGCTAGGATTTCGTGGGGCATGGTAAAACCTGGGGGCAGAGACTGCATCAGAATAATTCCTCAGCATATCTCCTCCTTTCCCTTTATATCTAAATGGACACAGTAAAGAAATATGGAATAGAGCAGGCTTAAATATTTTTAAGGAATGCCGTGCTCAGGTAGGAAGATGTAGGACTTTCTGTGGAGGAGGGAAGGCTTAAATGGCTGCCAACCTTGTGAGATATATGTGTCCCCCTGTGCTCAACCCCTCTTTAGAGAGAGAGACTTACCTGGAGGGACTCATCTCATAGGTTTAAGCACAGCCTACTCAACCATCTCCTCACAATATCTCTACATCTTTTTCTATCTTTCTATCTAGTCATCTCATAAGATGGTTCAAAGTCTGTAAAAGACTATGACAGAGGAATAGTGGTGTAGGGGTGAGCAGAAACCTTTTGGGCATAAACCTAAAGGATATAACAAAACAGGAAGGGACAAGTAGGGGAGTAGTAAAAGCCAGTGTGATGTCAAGGTATGGGTTGGTGTGTAAAGGAACGTTCCCTGTTTGGGGGGGAGGGACAAGGGTACATAATGAGGGGGAGGTGGGAGGGCATGACCCACCAAACAGAGGGGCTATATGGCATTGTATAGTCCTCAAGGCAAAAGTCTGTAAAGTCTATGAACTACTCAGGATCAGTCTATGAAAAATCAGCAGCGTGAAGGGAAATAAGCTGCTTTAAAATTGTTTAAAGTGTCTATCAGGTATGCAAGCAAGTCCAATACAAGTCTCAGTCCAAAGTAGATGGCTAGGGGAAGAAATGGCAGGGGATGAAACACTGCATGAGGAAGGTCAGCTGCTAGAATTCTGCTTTTCTGTAGATAGGTAGCTGGAACCGCCAACACACAACAGGCAAATCAGAAGCAGGAACGGCAAGCAGGCATTAAGAAAGTTCTGTCCTTGGAGTCTGTGTATCAGGTTCTTCAGATCGCATTAAGTGACATCTAGGGTTTCGGGGGTGTGCCACTGTAGTCGTGCCATCTAGTGGGTGACGTCAGGGTGTGCAGGGGTTCAGATGGTTTTTCCCGGGATTCCTGTGAAAGAAACACAAACAATCTGCTTCTCGTGGTTAATTTGAACTTGTAACAAGTTAGAGGTTTACTATAGTTGATACCTCGATGATTATAATTGGTTTGAATATCTTTATGATTTTATTTAAAAGTCATCTAATGTGACCTTCTATAGCAGTCTCTACAGCAGGATCTTGAGACCAATTTTAGTTAAAATATGTATTTTGAATTTTAACTATTTTTACTTTGGACTATAAACAGACTCAGGTTACTAGAGAGTTAATGCATTTTCGTGACAATGATTTTAACATTTCCAGTGCTAGATTGATGCCTGATCTGTTGTGGAATTTCCACAAGATAGTTTACAGGGCACTTTTGGGGGCCCTCCAAAGGTGTCCTGTATAGAGAATTTATATTTTAGTTTTGGGAATGAATTGTCACGTTAAACATTTAGACTTTTACCTTAAATAGTTAGTTACCTTTAGCAAATTAATTTTACCTTGCCTGGTAATAATGTAGCTGTAAGGTTACACTTTTGACCGTTAAGTTAGTGTTACCAAACTTGAGACATACCCATAAACATTTAGTTATAACACACTGGAGGAAAAAAAACTTTTGTTATAAAGGAGGAAAAAAATTTTGTTATAAAAACATATCATTTTAAAAACAAATTTATATCCGTCATTAGCCACACAGTTTAAGACTAAACATTTACATATATACCAAAACTATATATAAAAATCAAAAGAGGGAGAAAAACAAAAATTTTGGAATGTTTCTGGATGTCTCCAGAAACTTTGGCTGCATCCAACATTTTTATATAAAGTCAATTACCTTTTAGAGTACTCTGAGCAGATGGGTCATGCAAAAAAATTTTTGGTCATTCAACACACTCACTCACAAAACACAACTGGCCAGTTATAACATAAGATATTCAGGGAAAGGGTAGGAGAGAGATCTCTGTGAGTCAGATTTTGTAGGTTCTGCCATGTCGTATTATGGGTCCTGGGATGTATCCTGCATCTAGTCCTCTTGTAGAATTTCTTGTTCTTCATGGATAACAGCGCCATCCTGCGGGTATTGTCGGACATGGTGGGCCAGAACCCAGACAGGTTTAGAGTAATTTTCAGGGAAAACGCATGCGAAACCCCTTCCCATGGTCAATAGGGGGTCAGGCCCTTTCCAAATTTTATCGAGTGGGTCTTTCCATTTGACCTCAATAGATGGGAGGGTGGATAGTGTTTGCCAGTGAAGAATACTCATTGTAAATATTAAAGAGATTTAATGTAGTTAAAGCTTTTGCTAGCTGGATATTGGGGGGATATGTTCCTCCTTTATATTTAATTTAATTTATTTAATTGAGCCTTAAGCATTTGATGGACCCTCTCAACAATGCCGTGTCCCTGTGGATTGTAGGGAATGCCCATGGTATGAGTAATATTCCAGAGGGAACAAAAATCTTTAAATTGTTTGCTGGTAAACATAGGCACGTTGTCTATTTTCATAAAAAATGGCACACCCATAACAGCAAAACAAGAGAGCATATGGCTTACAAGCTTTTTAAAGCTTTCTCCCATCTGAGCTGTTGCAGGGCTGGCGTTATTAATAGAAGGAACAGAGAAGGCAAAACGTTTACAGTCTTGTGGATGCAAGGGAATAGAGAAAAAACAATCTTGTATATCAATAGCTATGATTGGAATTCCCGTGGGAATTGCAGAAGCAAGAGGCAAACCCCTTTGGGGGGATCCCCAGACCTGCATGGTTTTATTTACCACATGGAGATCTTGGAGGAGTTGCCATTTTCCTGAGCGCTTTTTAATCACAAAGACAGGAGTATTCCACGGGCTTCGAGAATGACGAATGTGTCCCAAGGATAACTGTTCTTGGACGAGCTCCTTTAAAATTTCTAGTTTATCCCTAGGTAAAGGCCACTGTTCCACCCAGACAGGCTCATTAGAAAGCCAGTCTAAGCGGGGAGTTTGCATACGAACAATGGCAGTTAGTATTGGGGGTGCTGATTAGATCTGGTCTCACAGGAGCGAGTGTTACACTCTGCAGAGGCATCTGTGGATATCCTAACATCAAGACATTCCAGAAGATACCTGCCCAGTAAGTTGGTGCTAATATCAGCTACCAAAGGGTGGAAGTGTCCAGTAGAACCTTCCGGGTCTTCCCACACGAGCGAATCTCGTGTGTGAAATGATGGGTTCACCCCTCCTACTCCATGTATACTGGGTCCGGGGAGGAGTTCCCAATTTTGGGGAACCTCTGCTTGCCTTAAAATCATCTTTTCTGCCCCCATGTCAATCAAAATTTTAAAAGGAATATTGTCAATCTTTACTGTCATAACAGGGTGACCTCATTCTAAAACAGGAGTGGTCCACAAAATCTCAGGCCCCTAAATTTGTACAATTCAGGGGCGTGCCATCTTTATGAAATTTGGACCAACAATCTCTCTTCCAATGAAACCCTCCACGACATCTGGGACAAATCGTCCATGGCTTCTGGCTCCCTGACTGAAGGCTGGGTTGTCCTGACTGGAGGCAGGGTTTCCCTGACTGGAGGCGGGATTGCCCTGACTTGAGGCAGGTTGCTCTAACTGGAGGCAGGGTTGCCCTGACTGGAGGCGTGGTCGCGGCTTATCTGGACATTGGTTATGCAATGCCCTTGGCGACCACACTGAAAGCAGGCCCCGTTTTGATTACGTGGGGTAACTGCATAAACCTGTGTGGTAGCGGGTGCCCCATAAGAACCTGATGTAAGTTCCTGTGTCACTAAAATCCAATTATCTGGGTGTAGGTGTTTAAGATTAAGGCATACCTGACGGAATTGTGGTATCATGCCATCCCAGACAATAAAACGCAGGAATAGAGAGCGGACTTCAGGATTATAAATCTTTCTCTCTAGGGTTCCCCTCACCCTTGAGATGAAGTTCACTAATAATTCATCAGTCCCTTGGTGAAGAGAGTTAATGGGAACTGACGAGTCTACATTGGTTGGGGTTACCCTTTCCCATGCTTGTGTTGCACAGATGCGTACCTGTTCAAAATAACCGGTTGGAAACCTGGCTTCTGCCTGCTGAGTTCCAGATTCAAACGCTCCTGCTCCAAACAAAGCATCAAAATTCCATTCTGTTTGTTACTATTTTCCTGCAATTGTCTAGAGCATTCATCACGGAAGCATGCCTTCCATTGCAGGTATAGGGGGTCTGGGAGTGCAGCACAAGCCAGGTCTTTCCAGTCCTCGGGGGTGTTAAGGTGCTGGTAAAAACTCCTTAAAATGGACTTGGTCCATGCCACGTGAGTCCATCCTCCTTGACGGTTTGCCTGAGTTCTCTGAGTTCCTTAGAGGAGTATGGATGCCACACCTGAGGGTTTTGTCTAGTTGGGGCCACATTTACCGGGAAGATGTGGACTTGCTTTGATGATGCGGGGGAGAGAGCTACAGAAGTGGAAGGTGCCGTGGAAGCTGCTGTAGTGGCCACAGGGGAAACTGAACACGTATCTACAGGGATGGAGCTCTGGAGGCAGACTGCAAATGGTTTAAGGTCCCTAAATGCTGAAAAAATAAAAAATAAAAAAGGGGAAGCTGGAACCGGGACAGCCGGGGGTGGGGCTAGAGAAGCGGAAGCCGGAACCAGTGCAACAGGGTCAGCTGGGGGCGGGGTCAAAGGAGGAGCCACGGAACACGTGTGCATGTCTGTGGGAACGGAAGTTTTGGGGCTAACTGCTGATAGCTTAAGGCAGTTAAGTTTTGCGCACATATGCTTTAACTCTCATATCTCAGCCTCAAGGTCACTTACACTCGTGGCAGAACACCTTGTACATATCTTGTAAGTAGCAAATATAGCCATGAAAACCCACGGTGTAGCGAAAATTAAAGCATCTCTGAGATTGAGAATCTGTCCCAGGAGAGGATATAATGTCTGGGACACCTCCTCATAAAATGAAAAAAGTCCCATGGTGGGGGGAAACACGGGGCCACAGAAAGCGGGCGGATGCCACTTACCTGTGTCTGGGCAGCTTTGGGGGACCTCAGGCCGGGCCACCCAGCGGGGCGTGAGTGCAGGACACGATGGGCACCAGGTGTTGGTTGGGGCCAGGTGTTGGGCTGCGCCACAGAGAAGAGAGAGAGAGGAGGTCCGGAGCAAGTGGGGTACACAAATATTTATTATAGGATGGGGGGGTGGCTCAGGCCACTTGGAGTCAGCCGACAGTGGCCGTCCCTACTACCTCACCACCGGGCAAGAAGGAGAGGGCGCTGAGAGAGAGAGAGAGCCGAGAGAGAGCCCAGAGAAAACATGGGGGGGAAGTGAGAGAGATTTTATTGGGCAAAAACCAGGGGTGACGTGTGGGGGCAGGATTGGTTGAAGGGGGCACTGCTAGGATTTCACGGAGCATGGTAAAACCTGGGGGCAGAGACTGCATCAGAATAATTCCTCAGCATCAATCTTCAATGAAACAAATCCACTTACAAAGAAGACTAAAGCAAGCATAAACCTATGGGACTACATAAAATTAAAAAGCTTTTGCACAGCAAAAGAAACCACTACCCAAACCAAGAGACCCCCTCACATAATGGGAGAAGATCTTTACATGCCATACATCAGACAACAGTTTAATAACCAACATATATAAAGAGCTTGCCAAACTCAACAACAAGACAACAAATAACCCCATCCAAAAATGGAGGGAGGACATGGACAGAATATTCACCACAGAAGAGATCCAGAAGGCCGGCAAACACATGAAAAAATGCTCCAAGTCTCTGATTGTTAAAGAAATGCAAATAAGGACAACAACAAGATACCACTTCACTCCTGTGAGAATGTCATACATCAGAAAAGGTAACAGCAGCAAATGCTGGAGAGGGTGTGGGGTCAAAGGAACCCTCCTACACTGCTGGTAGGAATGTCAATTGTTCCAACCTCTGTGGAGAACAGTCTGGAGAACTCTCAGAAGGCTAGAAATGGACCTACCCTATGATCCTGCAATTCCTCTCCTGGGGATATATCCTAAGGAACACAACATATCCATCGAAAAAGATCTGTGTACACATATGTTCTTGGCAGCACAATTTTGTAGTAGCCAAAACCTGGAAGCAACCCACGTGTCCAACAACAGATGAGTGGCTGAGCAAGTTGTGGTATATATACACAATGGAATACTACTCAGCTATAAAAAATGGTGACTTCACCATTTTCAGCCGATCTTGGATGGACCTTGAAAAATTCATGTTAAGTGAAATAAGTCAGAAATGGAAGGATGACTGTGGGATGATCTCACTCTCAGGCAGAAGTTGAAAAACAAGATCAGAAAAAAAAAAAAAAAAACATAAGTAGAACCTGAAGTGGAATTGGAGTATCGTACCAAAGTAAAAGACTCTAGCGTGGTG
Source organism: Erinaceus europaeus (assembly GCF_950295315.1). Classification (NCBI taxonomy): domain Eukaryota; kingdom Metazoa; phylum Chordata; class Mammalia; order Eulipotyphla; family Erinaceidae; genus Erinaceus; species Erinaceus europaeus. The sequence continues at coordinate 34,918,746 of NC_080174.1, forward strand.
GTGGGTGGGTGGGGAGAATACAGGTCCAAGAAGGATTCAGAGGACCTAGTGGGGGTTGTATTGTTATATGGGAAACTGGGGAATGTTATGCATGTACAAACTATTGCCCTTACTGTTGAATGTAAAACATTAATTCCCTAATAAAAAAAAAAAAAATCAGAGTCAAAAAAAAAAAAGGGGCAACAAAAACAAAAAAAATGCTAATCATCTGAGCTATTGTTACTTGCTTCATATAGATAGACTGGCTCAGACAAGATTGCCACAAATCTTCAAATTATGAAGAGCAAGTCATGCTTGTATTAGGGACTAGGATCATATCTTTGGTAAATTACTCAGCAACAGTTCTGCAACAAGATTTTTGGTACCATATTCATCACTCTTCTATAAGATGGAAATCATTTGGACAAAATTTTAGTATATGTCTTTGGACTTCAATTATTTTTTTAATATTTATTTTCTTTTGTTGCCCTTGTTGTTTTATTATTGTTGTTGTTGTTGGATGGGACAGAGAGAAATGGAGAGAGGAGGGGAAAACAGAGAGGGGGAGTGAAAGACAGATGCCTCCAGACCTGCTTCACTGCCTGTGAAGCAACTCCCCTGCAGGTGGGAAGACAGGGACTCGAACCGGGATCCTTCCGCCAGTCCTTCCACTTTTCACCACCTGCGCTTAACCCACTGTGCTACCGCCCGATTCCTTTCAATTATTTTTTATAAGGTTTGTTTGCTACCAGAGCACTGCTCAGCTCTGGTTTATGGGGTGCTGGGTATTGAACCTGGGAGCTCAGAGCCTGTGGCATGAATGTTATTTGCATAACCATTATACTGTTTCCAGAGCCCTATCTTTTCTTATACCATGACTAAATTTCCTCCCTTGGTCATTGCTCATTTCTCATGGTAGAAACAGGTCTTTCTCTTATTCTCAAAAGTCTTGCTGTCATAATGAAAAAGGCTTTGTGCCTGAAGCCTGGAGTCTGATGGGATTAATTGAATGCCTGCAGTGGGGCATTGAGGAGAGGTGTGAGAACACAGTTTTGAAAAGCAGTCAAAATGTTCTTGCTTCACTTTTTTTTTACTTTCTAACATCTGATTAAAATATCCAAGTGCACTGTTGAGTGTCAAGAAGAAAAATTGAATATCATCTGTTAGCAATTTTGCTCTACCATCATTTTAATCTCTTTGAGGCTCTCTGTTAGAAAGAAAAAAAATGTAGGCTAACCTTTCTGAGAGAGTGAGCCTGAAGGGACAAGAATCTTAGAATGTCTTTCTGTATGTCTTTCTTCTTAGTAAAACAGAATAAATAAAATATTTTTTAAAAGAAATTTTAAAAAAGAATCTTAGAATGTTATTCTTTTTCTGATACCTGTTCTTCTTTTCTCTAGCTTCTTTTTTTAACTGATTAAACCTGTTTTATTCATATATTTACATAAGCCTAAATGATATTTCAGACTTCAAAATGATCTGAAAGTCTGAAAAAGACAATTTGATAAAAACTGGACATATTCACATGTTCCCAAACTCCAAAAAGAGTATTACTTGTTTAAACAAATATACTTGACAACCTAAGTGGAAAAAGCTTTGGACTTTAAAACATGGGGTCCTGAGTTTTATTCCTCGCATCACATGTACAGAATGGATACTTTAGCTCTTTCTTTCCTTCTCTCCTACTCAAATAAGTCTTTAAAAAAAAATTAAAGTAATAGGTATTTGAAGCCTGAGTCTGACTTAGTAATAGAACATAAGCCTTTATATAAGAAGTCCTGGGTTCAATACTTGTCACCACCTGAAAGCACAAAAAGACCAAGAAAAAATGGGTAGAATTCCATAAACGATAGAATGGCAATTCTCTCTCTCTCTCTCTCTCTTCCTCTCTCTCTTTCTCTCTCTCTCTCTGTCTCTCCTCTTTCACTCTCTGCCCTCCCTCTCTCTCCCCCTCCTTCTCTTTCTTCCCCTCCCTCTCTCTCTGAAAGATAAAATAAAAAATTTTCCAGGGAGGCAGTTTAATGATCACATGTTTGAGGCCATAGTTTCTACATTCAAGTCTAGTCTCCACTGCACTGGAGGAGACTTCAGTGTTATAGTATCTTTCCCCCTTTATCTCTATTTTCTCTTAGTACTTCATGTAGTTATTTTAATAGAAAGACAGATACAAGAGCACTGCTCATTGCTGGTTTATGGTGGTGCTGGGACCATAGAGCCTCAGGCATGAAAGTCTTTTGAATAACCATTGTGCTGTCTCCCTTGCCCTAATCTCTCTCTTTCTGTCAGTCTACCTCTTTCTGTCTATCTGCCTCGAGCAGTAAAATCCCAGACCAAAAAAAACCCACAACAAACAAACAAACAAAAAAAAACTTGCAAGATCATTTGGATAACTCATATGGGGAGGGCATCTGCTTTGACATGAATATAAAGCAGATTCAAGCCCAGCTCCTATGGCCCTGGGGGAAGCTTCCAGTGATATGGTGTCCCTCCCTTTCCCTTATTTCCTCTTTTTCTTTCTGAAAATGTCAATTTGAAGAGGTAAGCCTCAAGAACAACAATAACAAGAAAACTCATCATTTACAAGTCATACCACTTTTGCTTCCCACCAGTCCTCAGTCCTTTTTTATAAATATTTATTTATTTATTTCCTTTGTGTTGCCCTTGCTGTTTTATTGTTGTTGTTGTTCTTGGGTAGGGCAGAGAGAAATGGAGAGAGGAGGAGAAGACAAAGGCGAAGAGAGAACAATAGACACCTGCAGACCTGCTTCACTGCCTGTGAAGCGACCCCCCAGCCCCGCAGGTGGGGAGATCGGGCTCTAACCAAGTTCCTCACACTGGTCTTTGTGCTTTGCAGTATGTGTCACGTGCGCGCCATGTGCGCTTAACTCACTGCACTACTGCGACTCCTCAGTCCTCAGCCTTTTTTCACAACACACAAAGGTCCCACTCAGCTTTCAAGACTGTTTAGTTGTTGCTTCCTGTCTCCATCTGGCCCATCTAGTTGCTCAGTTATCCACATACCAACAATGTCTTATTCATGCCCTTAGAAGAGCACTTACTTAGGCAGTTTCTAACTTTATTCATTTGTCTTCCCCGTAGGTTCTGAGCTCTTCAAAAGGAAAAGTCATGTATTATTTATCTTGCACAGTGACTAACACTAAGTGCTCAATAAAAACTTGTGAGTAAAAGAATAAAGGAGTGCCTGGATAATGCCTTTGAGGTGAGGTCCAGGCAAGATCTAATGAGTTGTAAAAACCGTGGGAGCCATCAGCAGTATTTCTAATACCTTGCTCAGAACCTGACATTTAATCTTCAGATCCTGATACTTAATGCCACACTGTGGTAGTAAGCAGCAGCCGCTACACATGAGATTAAAATTGAAAGACAGTAGAGGTATTTAAAGTTTAAGGCTTCTTCTCTAATGAGTTTCACTTTTTTTTTTTTTCTTTCACAGCTTGGAAATTAAAGCTCTAATAGCTGTGTAGAACATTCATCAAACACTCTCATGAGATAATAAAAGTCATAAAATTTTCACAAGGGACATATGGGTAACCCCAGACAACTGGGGTTGGTGACCAGACAGAAGCACCAAATTCAGGAAAAGCCATCTGGAAAAGGAAGTATTTCTTAAATCAAATATCAGCTAATATTTACACCAGGCTCTGTTCTAAGGTCTGTGGGTATATACTTCAGTTTATCTTCAGATCATATAAATCTCTTACCTTTTACTAAGTGTTGTATGGATATATGAGTGCTCTAGTACTCAACAGTACTAGAATTTTAGACTCATAATGATACTCATTTACAGATTCAAAGACTGAGAAACAGATCAGAGAGTTAAGAGTTACTCAACTTATACTCACTTTGAACCAAGATAGGCCCTCTGGAGAGCACTATATTGGACACTGTAAAGCCTTGTCAAGTACAGATGCAAGTCTCATTAAATAGTGGCTACATGGAAGAGTATAGGTCCTAGAAAAGGACAACAGAGGACCTAGTGGGGGTTGTACTGTTATGTGGAAAACTGATAAATGTTATGCATGTACAAACTATTGTATTTACTGTCAGATGTGAAGCATTAGTCCCCCAATAAAGGAAAAAATATATATTAACTACATAAAGTGAGCCATCTAGTCAGCCCACTCAAGGTCTAGAGGAGGAAAACGGCAACATAAAGATGAGTGTCCTTTTCCTGGTTTGGACAGACTGTTCCCAGCAGAACTGAACTAGAACTAAGGGCATTGGTAGCCAATCCAACATGCTTTCCCCCCACATAGTGGTTCCCCTCTGTCTTCTCAGAGTACAGCATTTAGCAAGTTAAGTAGTACTTCCTGTATGATATCTCCAGGTTGGTTTAGGGGTAGTTACTGAAATTAGTCAGTGTCTCATAATCTCATGGTGTTTAGCCCGCCCACACAATTGTGTTTAACATATTGGGTTAACACACCAGTAATAATCACCACAGGTGAAATGAAAAAAACTAAAAGACAGATATTTAAGACTCCTTCTCAGCAAGGTTGTTTTTTCCCCCCACAACTTGAAGCAAAATAGGAGTCACTTGGAAATATGTGTTATTAAATATCAGTTTTGTAGGAATTGAATCATTGCAGGTTTTTGTCTAAGCCAGTGAATCCCACTTTGTGCCTCTCCATGGGTGCAGGATTTTAATTAAAGCCAGGTAATCAAACATTTTTTCAGCTAAGTTAAAGAATAGAACCATAAGTGGTCCTGGAGGTGGAGCAGTGGATAAAGCATTGAACTCTCAAGCATGAGGTCCTGAGTTCTATTCCCCACAGCACATGTGCCAGAGTGATATCTGGTTCTCTCTCTCTCTCTCTCTCTCTCTCTCCCTATCTTTCTCGTTAATAAATAAAACCTTTAAAAAAATAGAACCATAAGAGAAAAAGAATAACAACAGAAATTTTTTTTTCAGTGTTGGATCTTTCTGTGTCTACTTTTGAATTCGTTTCTCATTAACTCATTGTCACCAGGACTTTATATTTTCCAGTATTTAGAATGAAATCTAAAAGTAAATGTAACACTAGCATGAATTCCAGATTTGTCAAAACTATATCATCAAGTTGTCATTTTCAATTGTATTCTCTGAACTCCACCATTTGGGACAAGGTGTTTCTGAAATTTGTTTAACAAAGAAAACAGTAATTTGTGTTGTCAACTCCTCAGTGAAACAAAGGCCTTCTGTCCTTTCTTTGGTTCCTTCAAGAGGCTCCTGTCACCCTCCCCAGGGGAGGAGAGGTTTCTCAGTAGGTACCTCTTTCAAACATCTTGAAGAGCCTAGTTCTTTCTTTCATGTTTACTGTTCTGTCTTGTTTAATTGAGACATGTGAACTGTGCATGTGTCTAGGCCAAAGAAATACCACATAGTAAAAATACAAATTCTCTCTCCTTTCAGAAACTATCTGCTCTCCTGTTGGAGAAGTCAATCAGAATTTTATTACTTGTTTGTCTCCATACCAGAGAACTCAACCATTATTAGCCTTACTGCCCTCAGAGCAACAAACATTATTTCAGAGCCCACTGTACGAAGATACCAATCCTAAATTGAGGTTTGCCATACTATCCCATGGATCAATTCTTTTCTTTTCTTTTTCTTTTTTTTTATTTTTTTCCCACTAGTGTTATCACTGGAGATTGGTACCTGAACTACAAATCCACTGCTTCAGACAGCCATTCTTCCATTCCTCACCCCCACACCCCCACACCACCTTTTATTTTTCCTCTTTTCTTTTACTTGACAGGACAGAGAAAAATTGAGAGGGGAAGAGGAGACAGGAAGGGAGAGAAAGAAAGACAAGTGCAGCCCAGCTTCACCACTTGTGAATCTTCCTGTCTACAGGTGGGGCAGGGACGTGAACCTGGGCCCTTGCAAATGGTAACATGCACTCTACTAGGTGCACCACCACCAGACCCCAGGATCACTTTCTTAGAAGAGTTTAGGAAGAGCAGACATTTTTGTCCTGTCAAGGTAGTTCTCTCTCTCTGAGTCAGAGACACAAAGGAAAGGAGTTGATATATATTTATTTTTTCTTTTGGAAAAAAAATAATGCTTTAATGATTAATGGACTGAACACATTGGCTGTTTTGTTGGAGGCTTTTCCTTTTTTTTTTTTATGTGCAGTAGTTTTGATTCTTCAACAAGGAACATTTTCGCTGTCAAGAGAAGAGGTGCAGGCCATCATTTACTGCTCTGCTCATGACTTCTCGCCCTGTCCCCACTCTGGGAACTCATCAACACACTTTTCCCAAAACTAAAGAACTTTGCCCCAGGAGACTTTTCTCCTAAGAAGATTTCTCTTCCCCTTTCTTTCCTTTCTCTCTTTCCTTCTCTTTCTTTTTTTCTTTCTTTCCTTTACTTAGTTTTTACTATTTTTATTGATAAGATAGAGAAAAATTGAGAGAGAGGGAGAAAGACACACCTACTGCACTGCTTTATCACTCATGACACTTCTCGCTTGCTTGAACCCAGGTCTTTATGCAGTGTAACACGTATGCTCTACCAGGTGCACCTCTGCCTGGAGACAATGTCACAGATCTCTAGTTACCAGAACTGAGTGTCTGGATGAAAAAATGACTTACCCAGTAGAGTGCACATGTCATCACACACAAGGAACGGGGCTCAAACTCCCAACCACAACACGGAAGTATCTGTAGTGGTAAAAGTTCACAGGTAGTGGACCAGTGCTACTATTTCTCCTTATCTTTTTTTTTTAATTTCTTTATTGAGAAATTAATGTTTCACATTAAACAGTAAATGCAATAGTTTGTACATGCATAACATTCCCCAGTTTCCCATATAACAATACAACCCCCACTAGGTCCTCTGAATCCTTCTTGGACCTGTATTCTCCCCACCCACCCACCACCACGCTAGAGTCTTTTACTTTGGTACGATACTCCAATTCCATTTCAGGTTCTACTTATGTTTTTTTTTTTTTTTTCTGATCTTGTTTTTCAACTTCTGCCTGAGAGTGAGATCATCCCATATTCATCCTTCCATTTCTGACTTATTTCACTTAACATGAATTTTTCAAGGTCCATCCAAAATCGGCTGAAAATGGTGAAGTCACCATTTTTTATAGCTGAGTAGTATTCCATTGTGTATATATACCACAACTTGCTCAGCCACTCATCTGTTGTTGGACACCTGGGTTGCTTCCAGGTTTTGGCTACTACAAAATTGTGCTGCCAAGAACATATGTGTACACAGATCTTTTTCGATGGATATGTTGTGTTCCTTAGGATATATCCCCAGGAGAGGAATTGCAGGATCATAGGGTAGGTCCATTTCTAGCCTTCTGAGAGTTCTCCAGACTGTTCTCCACAGAGGTTGGAACAATTGACATTCCTACCAGCAGTGTAGGAGGATTCCTTTGACCCCACACCCTCTCCAGCATTTGCTGCTGTTACCTTTTCTGATGTATGACATTCTCACAGGAGTGAAGTGGTATCTTGTTGTTGTCCTTATTTGCATTTCTCTAACAATCAGAGACTTGGAGCATTTTTTCATGTGTTTCTTGGCCTTCTGGATCTCTTCTGTGGTGAATATTCTGTCCAAGTCCTCCCTCCATTTTTGGATGGGGTTATTTGTTGTCTTGTTGTTGAGTTTGGCAAGCTCTTTATATATGTTGGTTATTAAACTGTTGTCTGATGTATGGCATGTAAAGATCTCCCATTCTGTGAGGGGTCTCTTGGTTTGGGTAGTGGTTTCTTTTGCTGTGCAAAAGCTTTTTAATTTTATGTAGTCCCATAGGTTTATGCTTGTCTTAGTCTTCTTTGTAAGTGGATTTGTTTCATTGAAGATGTCTCTGAAATTTATGTGGAAAAGAGTTCTGCCAATATTTTCCTCTAAGTATCTGATAGTTTGTGGTCTAACATCCAAGTCCTTGATCCACTTGGAATTTACTTTTGTATTTGGTGAAATACAGTGATTCAGTTTCATTCTTCTGCATGTTTCAACCCATTGTTTCCGACACCATTTGTTGAAGAGACTCTGCTTTCCCCATTTAGTAGTCTGGGCACCTTTGTCAAAGATTAGATGTCCCTATGTGTGGAGGCTCACTTCTGGGCTCTCAATTCTATTCCACTGGTCAGTGTGTCTATTCATGTTCCAGTACCAAGCAGTTTTGATGACAATGGCCCTATAATACAATTTGAGATCTGGGAGTTTGATGCCTCCGGTTGTTCTTTTTTCTCAAGATTGTTTGGGCAATTCTAGATATTTTCTGCTTCCAGATAAACATTTATAGCATTTGTTCTATTCTCCTAAAAAATGTGCTTGGGATCTTGATGGGGATAGCATTAAATTTGTAGATGGCTCTGGGTAGTATATTCATTTTGATGATGTTAATTCTATCGACCCATGAACATGGTATATCTTTCCACTTCTTTGTGTCTTTTTCAATTTCCTTGAGTAGTGACTCATAATTTTCAGTATACAAGTCTTTCTGTTGTTAAAATTTCGGAAGGCTCTTGCCGGGTGGGTCTAGCTTCACTGGCGGGTAACAGAGACGCGGAGACAACGACTGGGCAGGGAAGCTGTATTTCTTTATTCAGGAACAACGATTCATAAACTAATCACCAAACAGAACTCTGCTGTCTCTTTGCGGCGGCGCAAGCACTCTTTCTTTTACTCTGGAACTCAGGAACCCAGGAACTCTGTCTCTCTGGAACTCTGGCACTCAGGAACTCTCGTACTGGGGAACCCTCTGAAACTCTGGCACTCTCGAACTCAGGAACCCTCTCTCGGGGTTCTTTTGGGGCGGGGCCAAGCAGGCCCGCGAAATTAACAGGACTGATCCAATTCTCTTGGCGGGGGAGGGCTAGAACAAACCAATGTAAAGCATACGACACTTTCACTTCTTTGGTTAGGTTTATTCCTAGATATTTTGTTGTTTTTGTTGCTATAGTAAAAGGAATTGATTTCTGGATTTCAATTTCTTCTAGCTTAGCGTTTGCATAGAGGAATGCCACTGACTTTTGATCTTTTTTTTAATATTTATTTGTTTATTACCTTTTGTTGCCCTTGTTGCTTTATTGTTGTAGTTATTATTGTTGTTATTGATGTTGCTAGATAGGACAGAGAGAAATGAAGAGAGGAGGGTAAGACAGAGGGGGAGAGAAAGATAGACACCTGCAGACCTGCTTCACTGCCTGTGAAACGACTGCCCTGCAGGTAGGGAGCCAGGGGCTCCAACTGGGATCCTTCTGCAGGTCCTTGTGTTTTTTGCCACCCGCACTTAACCCACTGTGCTACCGCCCAACTCCCCTCCTTATCTTTTTTTAAGGTTCTTAAAATGCATATATATATTAGTGGGGCCAGGTGGTGGTGCACCTGGTTGAGCACACTTATTACAGTGCACAAGGACCTGGGTTTGAGCCCCTGGTCCCCACCTGCAGGGGGAAGGCTTTCCGAGTGGTGAAGCAGGTTTGCAGTTGTCTCTGTCTCTCTCTCTATCTCCCCTCCTCCTCTCAATTTCTGCTGGGAAATTGTGCAGATGCAGTCACAACCGCCATGTTGCCCCTCAGGCTATTGCTAGTTTCCACAAAAATTGGGACATTCTCGCAGAGCCTGTTCTGCCATGTTGTGCCCTCAGGGCATTGTCAATTCCCCACGATAGTTGAAGTGCTTTGGTTACTCCTCCCCCTTCCCATTCCCTCGAGAGTTATTATCCTACCCTGGAGTGCTATGGTTACTCCTCCCCATTCTCATTCTCATGAGAGCTATTCCCATAAAAGCCATTCTTCTTCCGCACCTCACTCTCTTGCCTGCCTTTCACTTCTGTGATTAGATGCAGGGAAGGTTGCTGGGCGAGGCGGCCATTTTTGCTAACTCCATGTGGCCCAAGCTGCTTCTCTCTCACTCCCAACTCTGAGGTGCCAGCGCAAATAAAGGATTGAGTTCCCTTTCTGCTCCAAACCTCCTTTTTCTGTGTCCCACCACTGCAAGTGACAAATTTCTGGCTGTCTCTATCCAATAAATAAGTAAAGATAATTTTTAAAAATTAAAAAAACTTATTAGTGATTTAATAATGATCGACAAGATAGTGGGGTAAGAGTACAATTCCACACAATTCCCACCACCAGAGTTCTATATCCCATCCCTTCCATTAGAAGCCTCACTATTCTTTATCCCTCTAGGAGAATGGACCAAAGATTTTTATGGGGTGGGAGAAGGTGGGAGGTCTGGTTTCTGTAATTACTTCTCTGCTAGACATGGGCACTGACAGGTCGCTCCATGGCCCCAGCCTATTGCTATCTATCTTTCCCTAGTGGAGTAAGGCTCTGGGGAGGTGGGGTTCCAGGACCTCTGTGGTGAGGTTGACTGTCCAGGGAAGTCAGTTTGGCATCATAGCAACATTTGCAACTTGGTGGCAAAAAAAAAAAAAAAGATGTAAAACAAAACAAATTGTTTAGTAATCAGGAACCTAAAGGTAAGTATATAGTAGATGAGATTTGGGGTCTTCATGTTGAAAGCAGCTAGGAAGTCTATTTTAGATATATTCCTATGGGCCCATGACTTTACTAATTTTTGCCTAAGCTCAATAACATTCAGGTTATCTCTTTCTCTCTCATCCTCTCATCTGCTGTCTAAATGTGGTGAAAATGGCTGCTGTAAGTGGTGGTGTGGTATAGACACCAAGTTTCAGAGGTAACTCTGGTGACAAAAAAAAAAAACAAGCCTGAGGATATACAACTAGGTATTCAACTCAAACTAGATTAACACTGCTTGTATTAGTAACAGTCTGTAATCTTATATCATAATGGTTATGCAAAAGGTTTTATGCCTTAGGCTCCAAGTTCCCAAGTTGAATCTCTAGCACTACTATAAACCAGAACTGAGCTGTACTCTGGTAGTAAATAAATAAATAAATAAATAACATACACATAAAGACCTAACCTAGGGTGATTCTTTGTATCTACAAGTAGGAATATGGCTGCTCATTTTGAGAGAGCAATAAAAGCAAGATCTCTTCTGGTTCTTTCCATTGAATGCTAAGAGGAGTCACATAACATTAAGTCTCAATTCAGCCAAACAACAAAAAGCAAAGAAAACAAAATGGCCCCTTTTGCTTCTAAGCACTTTCACAATGCTAAATGTTTTACACATTATGAACTGAGGTCTTTTTTTTTTTTATCAGAGTTTACATGGAACTGAGATAGCCAGTAGATTTCCCAATTACCAGAGATGCTAAAAAGGGTTTTGAACTCTGCAGGGCCCACTCTTACTTATTATTTTTTAAATAATATTTATTATTATAATGCAGAGCATTTGCCTTTGGTGCTAGGATGAATTCTTAAAGAGAGATAAGACAGTGTTACTTTTTTGGAGCTTATCCTCTAGTTGAGAAAACATATTTAGAAAGAATACAAAGGATATGCCAGGAAAAGGAGAAGCAAGGAAAGCATTAAGTATGAAGTGATCTTTGAAATCCTATCACATGAGCCAAAACAGCTCAACTGGTAGAGAGCTACTTTGCCATGTGTATGAGTCAGGTTCTAACTCTGACACCAAACAGGAGTGTCACAACACTGGGCAAAGTTCTGGTACTGTAATCTTCCTTTCTCTCTCCCTTCCCCTCTCTCTTTTCCTCTCTCTCTCTCTCTCTCTTTCTCTCTCTCACCCTCATAAAAAGAATTAAAAAGTTGGTCTAGAACCACCCCATTAGCTGGGGCCCTAGTCAGGGAGTCCTGAAATTCCCAAACAGACACGATGGGCCTAGATCTCAAATAAATCCCTCTCTCCATTGTTATTGGTCATCTCTATCAGGAACAACAAAACAGACCCCTTTGTGGACCCCACACAGGACCTTGCCCTCAACTTGGATCAACAACGGTAGCGAATGTTTCATCCTCCAAAGGGAGGATGGACAACATATTCTATTCTATACCTGAGGAAGATGGGGCTAAATTGGGGCAGGGTGTAATGTTCCTCCTCATGACAACAGAATGTGAGCTCAGATCTATAGGGATGCAGAGGTCACATAGGCTCCTAACCTGAATATGGGCCTCAGACCACATCAAATTGATGGGGTTTATAGTCACCAATATTTATACACCTTTCCCATATTGGGGAGCTACTCTCTTCCCTGATCCAGCTTTCTGTCCCTTTTCCAGCCATGACATTGCCTCCCTAGACAATAACTTGGATCCACCTGCATATCAGATTTCAGGCTCAGAGAAAAAAAAAAAACTAGTATAGCTACAGGCCCTTTGAAATATAACTAAAATATGCCTACTAAATATAACTAAAATAATGTAACTATGCCTACTAATATAACTATGCCTATTAAATATAACTAAAATATGCGATCTAAAAATGGAGGACCTCCCAACACTTCATCTACACTATTCTAGCCTTTATGTCCATGATTGTTCAACAATTTATTTGGCTTTGTATGTTAACTCTCTTTTCAACCACCAGGTTCCAGATGCTAGCATGATGCCGACCAGACTTCCCTGGACTGAAGACCCCTCCAATGTGTCCTGGAGCTCTGCTTCCCCAGAGCCCCATCCTACTAGGGAAAGAGAGAGGCAGGCTGAGAGTATGGATCGACCTGTCAATGCCCATATTCAGTGGGGAAGCAATTACAGAAGCCAGACCTTCCATCTTCTGCATCCCACAATGACCTTGGGTCCATACTCCCAGAGGGATAAAGAATAGGAAAGCTATCAGGGGAGGGGATGGGATAAAGAGATCTGGTGGTGGGAATTGTTGGAGTTGTACCCCCTTTTATCCTATGGTTTTGTTAATGTCTTCTTTTTTAAATAAATAAAAAATAATAAAAAAAAATAAGTTGGCCTAGAAATGGTGAGATCACACATGAACAATGTCCAAGTGCCAGGAAAAAAAAAAATTAATAAGGGAGTCTGGGTGGTTTCACTTTCAGAGTGCACTCATTACTATGTGCCAAGACTCAGGTTCAAGATTCTGGACCCCACCTACAAGGGGGAAGCTTCATGAAAAGTGTATCAGTGTTGCAGATGTTTCTCCTCTCTCTGGCTCTCTATCCCATCCTCTATGAAAATTAAAAAATGAGAAAAAAAAAGTCAGAGAGATAAAGTTGTATAGACACTAACACCCAGCAATAACCTGATGGGGAAAAATTCTATTACATAAATCATAGATAGTTAATGCCCTGTGGTGGTCTAAGAATTTCATTAGTGAGCAGAATAAAGGTGCAGATGACTTATAAGGCATGTTTTTTTAACCTTAGCCTGAAGGAACTTCCAACCTTGCCAGGCTAGCAATACGAGAGAGAGAGATGATCCAGGAAGCAATCTGTGGCGGCAAGACAATTCTTTATTCATTCGAACGCCCCAGAGTTGGACAGTAGCACACCCGGTTAAGCCATGTGGCATGAACTGCAATGGCCAGCATCAGCCTCCCGGTCTGCCTGCCTGCCTCTCCAGCCTGGAAAAGGGAAGAGACTAGTCAGAATCTGAAGTGGCTTGACAATACCATACATGATTAGGAAAGGGGTGTAGAAAGGTGGAAGGGGTTGGGAATGATAGGGGCTTCCTTAGCAACTGTTGCTAGGGGTTTAACTGGTAGGATTAATAATACCCTGTGGGGAATTAGGAAGGAGACCTTTAGTCATTTGTAAGACAAAGCAGAAGATTGATATGTAGATAAAAAATGATGGGCCATAGTATCAAGGAATGCAGGGTGGAGCAGGGGGAGCTGGCTTAATGTTTTAAGGAATGCCGGGCTCCTGAAGGCAGAAAATGCAGGGTGTCTTGTGAGGCAGGGAGTCTGATATGATGTGGTAATCCTTTGGGGTTCCTGTGTCCCCCTTGCTCAACCTCTCTGTAGAGAGAGAGACTAACAAGATAGACATAACCCTCAGGTCAAGCCCTGCCAGACTCTACCACATCGTCACAATTTCCTTACACAACATAGTATGAAATATAAATATAAATAAACTGCTTACAGTAAGCAAGACCAGACCAATAAGGGATAGAAATTCAATTCAGTGAGAACAGAAAAAAGATTGACTACCTCTGCTCAAACCAAGGGAGGCTCCTCACAGATGACATCTGAGTTGGGACACTGAAGATTTTGGTTTTAAAATATGCCTACAATATTTTGGATCCTCTGTTGGTATGCTTCACATTGGTTTGGTCTCACTCCCTTCGCCTCTGGGAGATTATGGTTTAGTCTTTGCCTTTTTGCTCTTGTCCCTTCTCCCTGCCCTCTATCCTACGTACTTCCTGAGTTCCTGACTCTGCCGCCGGGGGAGAAAGATGGAGGAGCACATTGTGTGGTGATTAGGTTGTTTGCCGGCTTGTGAATAAAGATTAAACTGCATTCTCAGCTCAGCCATGAGTTTCTGGTCATCTGTTACCAGCCTGTGAAGCCAGCCCAGTGAAAACAACAATTCTCCTACGTTCAAGAGTTGGAGTTCATTCCCCTCCTTTTGAGTGTGAGCTAGAGTTAGTGATTCATCATATAATAACAATAATAGAATATGACAGAAGAGATCATGTGTCAATTCCAGATAAGGTCATCAACAGCAGAGCAATGTTCTCCTTACTCTCACTTGAACCATTCACTTGAAGAGTCAGCTGCCATGTCAAGAGGATACTCTAGTAGGGCCACAGGGAAATAAATAAAGTCTCTTACCACCAATCATAGGAGTGAATAGTTTTGGAATTAGCTCCAGTTCCAACCAAGACTTTTGATGACTGCAGACTTCATGAGTGACCCTTGCCCTAAACAGCATAGCTAAGTCACTCATGAATTCCTGACCCCAGAAACTCTGATATAGTAGAGACACATGATGGGCTTTAAATGCTGGTTGTTGTTTAAGTGATACATCATTACATTAAACATGTTATTACATCTTCTCTATATTGGGAATAATTTGTTACCTGGCAATGCATTTCTAATATAACTGATGAATATCCATCCATTGGCCATATTGGCAGGTAGAAGGTATGCATGTATTAATAGAAAAATCTAGGGGCCAGGTGGTGGTGCACCTGGTTGAGTGTACATGTTACAATGCACAAAGACCCAGGTTCAAGCCCCTGGTCCCCACCTGCAGGGGGAAAGCTTTGCAAGTGGTAAAGTAGGGCTACAGGTGTCTCTCTTTTTCTCTCTCTATTTCCCCCTACCCTCTTGATTTCTGCCAGTCTCTATCCAAAAAATAAAGATAATTTTAAAAAGAAAGAAAATCCAAAAAGGTTATGCTGAGCAGTTGAGTGTAATAAAAGTTTAGGGCCTGTGATTATAGCTCTTAAGTTTTTAGCATGTTTGCAATCTTCCTAAATATTTTTGGCATTATGGAAAGCAATCTCCTAAATCTTCTTAAACATGCAATATTTCTAAATAAATTAAAAATTGTTAGATACAGCTTTTTATTGTAAAAAAAAAATCTGGGCAGTGGGTAGATAGCACAATGGTTATGCAAACAGACTCTCATGCCTGAGGCTCTGTCAAGTCCCAGGTTCAATCCTCCACACCACCATAAGCCAGAGCTGAGCAGTTCCCTGGTTAAAAAAAAAAAAAAGAAAATGAAAAAAAAATTGTAATGTTTTCCATGACCTAGAAACTATTCCCTAAATTTAGGAAGGTGTCTCAGTCTGAGGGTAGCTGCTTTATGTGTGGAAGCTACTGGATTTGATCCTTAGTATGACATGAGAGAGCAACAAAGACTAAAAGAATAAAATTCCAAAATGGTGTCGCTTTATCTATTATATCTACCTATTATCTACCTGTCATATATCTACCTATTATCTACCTATTATCTACCTGTCATATATCTACCAATTATCTACTTGTCACCAGTCTACTTATTTACCTATTATCTATCTGTCTATGTATCTATCACCTCTCTACCTACCCATCTCATTTTTTAATTTAAAAAATTGGGCCAGGGATGTGATTAAATAATAGAGTACAGATATAAAAACTTATGTAAACTTACTCACACTATAAAAAAATAAAAATAAAAAATAATAAAAAGCATAAATACAAATAAAAGCTATTTATCTAGCTTACCTTACATACTGTCTCGTGCTCACTGCACCAAGTCACACTGATCTACTTCAGTTCCTAGTGCCCTGTTAGTACTTTGTATACAAGGTTCCCCCTGCCTAGAATGTTCTCTTCACCTTTGTCTGGCTTCCTCTTCTCTTGTAGAACTCAGCTTGAAGGGAGTCAGACGGTAGCACAGTGGGTTAAGCGCACGTGGCACGAAGTGCAAGGACTGGAGTAAGGATCCTGTTCGAGCCCCCAGCTCCCCATTTGCAAGGGAGTTGTTTCACAGGAGGTAAAGCAAGTCTGCAGGTATTTATCTTTCTCTCCCCTTCTCTGACTTCCCCTCCTCTTTCCATTTCTCTCTGTCCTATCCAAAAACAACATAAAAAACAATAACTACAACAATAAAATTAAAAAAAAAAAAACTCAGCTTGAGTATACCTTTTTCTGCAGAGAGAGAAGCACTGCATCACTGAAGCTACTTTCACTCAGTGATCTGATGGTGCTCTCATGTGGTGCTGGGATTGAGCCTGTACCTTATCCTAGTGAACCATCTCTCTGACCCTAACCAGCCATTTGTTACTCATATACAGAGAGCTAAGCTACTGGGAATAAATCAGCTGACAGTGCATAGGACTTGCATATGTGAGGCTCATGATTTGATCCCTGGCACTGAGTAAACCTGAGTGGTGCTCTGACTTCCCTTTCTCTCTCTTTCTCCCTCTCATGAAACTCTCTCTACCTTGAATGGAAAAAATGTGATTATCTCATCTCTCAGGTCTTGAACAATATCTCACTCATTATAACACCAAAGTCATAAGACACATATTTTCCTGTTCCTAGTGAAAGCAGCCCCCTGCTGGCTCTCCAGTTCATCCCCAGAAAAACATTACAATGATGAAATATTGATAATTTATTGAAAAGTAGAAAGAAATTGTACAGTGAACAGTGATCTCCAACAAACAAAAGCATTCTCCTATGTGGCATCCATAACCCATTTTTAACAATTTCTATTACCATCCAGTGTATAATTGCCTCCAAATTTTCTCTTATATCTGGTTTGAATAAACCAGGATCCAAACAAGAAACACACATTGCATTTTGTTGTTATGAATCTGAAGTCTCTTTTAATCTAAAACAGTTCCAATTTCTCCTTTTCCTTCTTTACATGATTTTGCCTTTTGAGCTAGATGGGCCAGCTGCCTTATCAAATGTCCTAACTTCTGGGTTTGTGTGAATGCTTCCTTGTGGAATCACTGCAAATGTTCTTTAATCCCCTGTGTTCCCTATAAACTGAAATACAGACATAAAAGTCTTAATTAGACGTTAACATTTTAGCAGTAACACTTGACAGATAAAGATCTGTATTTCATATGGCATCTTATCGAAGGGACACATAATGCCTCAATATGGGTTGTGCCAAGACCAGTCACTAGGCTTAACAACCAAGCTCCAGATTTCATGATTTTCCTCCTTGTAACTGGAGAGTCATCAGCAGAGTAATCCTTTAGTATCATGCAAACATGAAATAAACTCTTCTTCCATTATCCAGAGGAAAACTAAAAACTGAATTAATACTGTTTGTACTATGGAGAAGGAATAGCTCAGACTTTCATGTGTTATGTTTTTTGGTTTTTGTATTTTTTTTTCCTCCAGGGTTTACCACTGGGGCTCAGTGCCAGCACTACAAATCCACTGTTCCTGGAGGCCATTTTTCCCATTTTTGTTGCCCTTGTTGTTACCCTTGTTGGTGTCTTTATTATTATTGTTGTCATTGCTGTTGTTGTTATTGGATAGGACAGAGAGAAATCGAGAGAGGAAGGGAGACAGGGATGGGGAGAGAAAGACAGACGCCTACAGACCTGCTTCACCACCTGTGAAAAGACCCCCCTGCAGGTGGGGAGCCAGGGCCTCAAACTGGGATCCTTAGGCTGCTCCTTGAGCTTCATGCCCAACCCCGTATGGTTTACTTCTTGGTCCACTCCAACTTTGCCAGACTGTCAATGATCCTACCCACCTGTGTTCAACAGATGGTCGTCTGGGCTTGACTGGTCATGATACACAGTAGAAATGGGGTGCTGGGCAGCTAAAAATAGGCTTGGGGTGCTGGGCAGCTAAAAATAGTTTGACACCTGGTGGTGAACCTCGGTAAGCACTCACATTACAGTGCATAAGGACCTAGGTTCAAGCTCCTGCAGAGAGAAAACCTCAAGAGTGGTGAAGCAGGGCTGCAGGTGTCTCTCTGTCTCTCGCCCTCACTATCTCACCATCCTTCTCAATTTCTCTCTGTCTTTATGCAATAATAAATAAACAAATATTTTTTAAAAAATAGCTTACCCTCTAGTGGCATTGAAAGGATGTAGTTTACTGTGGTATGGATTGACATGCTAGTGCCCATGTCCAGCAGAAAAGAAATTACAGAAGCCAGTACTTCCTCCTTCTGAGCTCCAAAAAGAATTTAGGCCCACACTCCCAGTGGGGGAGAAATGATAGGGGGAAGATAACCAGAGGCCTTGAACTACAATTCTATCAGGACCTGAAGAGAGAAGAAGAAAAAAGGAAGAACATTCAGAAGTTGTAATAGGTACAGGTGTGACTTATCTATAATCTTGGGAGAACTACTGTAGCTTACAATGGAGAAAATGGGGATACAGAACTCTGATGGTAGGAACAGTGTAGAATTATACCCCTATTATCTTATAATTTTATAAATCAATATTAAGTCACTAATAAAATTAAAAATAACTAAAATATGCCTACTAAATATAGCTAAAATAATATAACTATGCCTACTAATATAACTATGCCTACTAAATATAACTAAAATATGCCATCTAAAAATGGAGGACCTCCCAACACTTCATCTACACTATTCTAGCCTTTATGTCCATGATTGTTCAACAATTTATTTGGCTTTGTATGTTAACTCTCTTTCCAGCCACCAGGTTCCAGATGCTAGCATGATGCCGACTAGACTTCCCTGGACAGACAACCCCACCAATGTGTCCTGGAGCTCCACTTTCCCAGAGCCCTTCCCCACTAGGGAAAGAGAGAGACAGGCTGGGAGTATAGATTGACCTGTCAGTGCCCATGTTCAGCGGAGAAGCAATTACAGAAGCCAGGCCTTCAACCTTTTGCATTCCACAATGACCTTGGGTCCATACTCTCAGAGGGTTAAAGAATAGGAAAGCTATCAGGAAAGGGGATGGGATACAGAGTTCTGGTGGTGGGAATTGTGTGGAGTTGTACCCCTTTTATCCTACGGTTTAGTCAATGTTTCCCTTTTACAAATAAAAAATTGTAAAAAATAAAAAATATAAATAAATAAATAGATAAAACCTGCAGTATTTGTGAATTATAATTTAAAAAAAAGAAAAATGTAATTTAAGAGCCAGGATATAGCTCACTTAGTAAAATGTGCTCCATGCCATGCACAAAGCCCTGGGTTCAAGCTCTGTTACTACATGAGAGTGCCATGAACAGTACCAGGTGAAATTCTTGGGTAACAGGAGTGGGACTATTTCTTTCCCTTGCTTCGCTGTCTCTCTCTGTCTCTCTGTCTCTCTCTCTATATATATATATATATTTATATATATCACTCCCTCCCTCTCTCTCTCTCATTAAATTAAAGTAATAAATAAAAATAAAGTATTGATCTGTGGAGGTCACTCAGCAGTGGTATCACAAATGTGCAAGGTCCTCTATTCAATCCCTGAACCAAAAAAGAAAGCAAAACAAAATGGAAGAAAAGAGAGAAAAAGACAGGAAGAAACAAAGAGAAGGAAGGAAACAAAGAGAAGGAAGAAACAAAGAGAAGGAAGGAAGGAAGGAAGGAAAGAAGGAAGGAAGGAAGGAAGGAAAAAATATATATTAGAAAATCTTAAGGAACCCAACACATCCATCCAAAAAGATCTGTGTACACATATGTTCTTGGCAGCACAATTTGTAATAGCCAAAACCTAGAAGCAACCCAGGTGTCCAACAACAGATGAGTGGCTGAGCAAGTTGTGGTCTATATACACAATGGAATACTACTCAGCTATAAGAAATGGTGACTTCACCGTTTTCAGCCAATCTTGGATGGACCTTGAAAAAATCATGTTGAGTGAAATAAGTCATGAACAGAAGGATGAATATGGGATGATCTTACTCTCAGGCAGAAGTTGAAAAACAAGATCAGAAACGAAAACACAAGTAAAACCTGAAATGGAATTGGCATATCGCACCAAAGTAAAAGACTCTGGGGTGGGTGGGTGGGGAGAATACAGGTCCATGAAGGATGATAAATGATGTAGTGGGGGTTGTATTGTTAAATGGGAAACTGGGGAATGTTATGCATGTACAAACTATTGTATTTACTGTTGAATGTAAAACATTAATTCCCCAATAAAGAAATAAATTTTTAAAAAAATGTTAGGGGATAGTGTGGTCTAGGAGATGGCATAATGGATAAGACATTATACTCTGGCAGCACATGTACCAGAGTGATGTCTGGGTCTTTCTTTCTCTCCTCCTATCTTTGTTGTTAATAAATAAATAAATAATCTTAAAAATAAAATGTTAGGGGATATAAGACTCAAAATGCTTAGGGGAAAATATAGGAAGCAAAAAAAAGTTTATGTGTGCTCTGATTAAAATTTTAAAATAATATGATTAGGAAAAAAACTAGATTCTAAGATTTTATGAGAACTATTTTGTGGTAATCGTGGTGGGGGAAGAAACTACAGAACTCTAGTAGTGGGTACAGTGTGTGGAACTGTAACTCTGTAATCGATAATCTTATAAACCATTATTAAATCACTAATTGCATTTCTAAGTAAATAAAAACTAAAAGAAATGTATCTGGTAATGATATTTGAGGATGGGAAAGTAAAACTTGAAATTTATGTAATATTTGCTATCTTTTATTTTATTTATTTTATTTTTATTATTTTTTTCAATAAATTGAGAACACTCACATGTTAGGCTGAGAGAGAGAGAGAAACACAGAAAGACAGAGAGAAAAGGAAAGAATATCGGAGCTCTTACTCACATGGTGACCAGCTCACCTCATTTGCTATTTTTTATAACAAAAATAGTACAAATATACATAAGACTACAAGAAAAAGTAAAATGTTTTAAAAAGAAAAAATCATTTAAAATGTGAAAAGAGCATACTAGAATAAGGTACATTTTAACTTTAATTTCACTTTAATTTTTATATTTATTAATTTTTTTTTTGGAGAGAGACAGAAATTGAGAGAGGAAGGAGATAAGGAGAGAGACTTGCAAACCTGTTTTACCCCTCATAAAGCCTCCCCCTGCAGGTGAGAGCTGGGGGCTTAAAACTGGGTCCTTATGCACTATATGTTCTTTTGCACTGTAATATGTGCACTCAACTAGGTGTTCCACCATCCAGTCCACTTACTTTTTATTTTGTTATTTGTTGTTGGCATTTTAAGGCAAATTAAAGACATAGTGACTTCCCATCTGTAAATATTTCAATATACATGAGAAAAATAAGAATATTTCCCTCTATAACTAAATT
This sequence comes from Erinaceus europaeus, assembly GCF_950295315.1. Classification (NCBI taxonomy): domain Eukaryota; kingdom Metazoa; phylum Chordata; class Mammalia; order Eulipotyphla; family Erinaceidae; genus Erinaceus; species Erinaceus europaeus. The sequence goes on from NC_080174.1 coordinate 34,940,255, forward strand.
AAGACTGACTCACTGAACAAAATTAACAATAGCTCCTTAATATCGCCTAATATTTAGCCCAAGTTCAAACTTTCAAAATGTCAAAATATCTGATTTTTCAAAATGTCCTTGACAGAGAAATTACAAATCAGGATCTAAAACAGATTTTTAAAACCTTATCAGGGAGCTGGGCAGTAGCTCAGCGGGCTAAGCGCACATGGCACAAACCACAAGGGCCCATGTAAGGACTGGGGTTCCTTCCAGCCAGGCTCTCCACCTGCAGGGGGTTCGCTTCACAGGCAGTGAAGTAGGTCTGCGGTGTCTAGCTTTCTCTCCTCCTCTCTGTCTTCCTCTCCTCTCTGGATTTCTCTGTCCTATCTAACAACTACAAGGGCAACGAAAAATGGCCTCCAGGAGCAGTGGATTCATAGTGCAGGCACCGAGCTCCAGCAATAACCCTGATACAAAAGAAAAAAAGGAGGAAAAGGTGGAGGAGGGAGAGGGTGGTGGAGGAGGGGGAGGGGTAGTGGAGAAGCGGGAGGAGTGGGGAAAGGGGGAGAGAAAGAAAGACTTTAAACTAATAAACAACCTTAGATACAAACTCCCTTTTAATCTTTCCCAGGACTGAAGTGCTTCAGCTGCTAATCCCTTGTCATGCTGCTAGAAACTGGCTGAGATTTCTTTTTCTGGCGTGCTCTGGGAGCCCTAGCAGATCTGAAGACTTTAATTTCAGACAGATTTTTCCCTTATACCCCAGGGGGTCCTTGTAGGCAGTTCAATATCCTGTTGTCCCTAAATTCACAGGTTAAGCACCCAGACCTACTTTCCTGCCACTAGCAATGTGCTCTGCTAGGTAACTCCCAATTTGGCCCCAGCCATCAGTGAGTATGGTTTTTTGGGTCCTGGAAATCTCCCCCTGACCCGTTTTCCATCCATTAACCTCACATGTTTGCATTCATCTGTGGTTCAGTGAGTTTCTGAAGAAATCTCAGTTGTATTTTATTAAATTTTCAAGTGATTATTGTTGTTGCTTTTTCTAGTTGCTTAGGGGAGCAATGTGAGATAGCTGTTAATCCATAGTCATGCCTCCAGGAGTCCCTCCTGGAGGACTCTTTTAATTTTTTTAAAAATTTGAATCTTTCCTGCAAATTTAAAAATAAATATATTTTTATATTTATTTATGTATTTTCCCTTGTTGTTTTTTATTATTGTTGTTGTTATTGATGAAGTCATTGTTGGATAGGACAGAGAGAAATGGAGAGAGGAGGGGAAGACAGAGGGGGAAGAAAAAGACAGACACCTGCAGACCTGCTTCACCGCCAGTGAAGTGACTCCCCTGCAGATGGGGAGCTGGGGACTCGAACCGGGATCTTTAGCCGGTCCATGTGCTTAGAGCCACCTGCGCTTAACCCACTGCACTACCGCCCGACTCCCTAAAAGTAAATATTTTCTAAAATATCTTCCAGTTCATATCTTTTTTAAAGTTCTTATTTGCTAGGACAGAAAAGTTAAGATGGAGAGAAAGAAAGAGGAGAGACATGTAGCACTGCTTCACTGTTCATGAAGCTTTCCCCCTGCAGGTGGGACTGGGGGCTTGAATCTGAGTCCTAGCATGGTAATATATGCCCTTATAAGGTACTTACCACCTGGCCAAAAAAATGAATATTTAATTACAGCCATTGCAGAAAATGAATGTCACATGTATCTGATTAGAATATTTGCAAGTTTTTTCAGTTCTAAAGTTTACTATCACTGATAGCATTTATATCCTCATGATTTTCAGGTTTTATAATCAATAAATCTTAAAATCACTATGTAAAATTTAGATTATGTCTGTTAATAAATTGAACTCCAGAAGTTAATTTTTCCCAGTGACCAAAACAGAAGCCAAAACCAGAAAATTAATAATAAATACTATCTCCGCAGAAGAAAGAGAAAAGTTTGATGGCCAGGTTCAAAGTAAGGCAACGTGGATGAGAGAAACAATGCATTTTCGTTTATCAAGAGGACTGGAGTCTAAAGGAATTCTTATGGGCTGGGGTGATAGCATAATGGTTATGTGAACAAACCCCATTCCTGAAGCTCTGAGGTCCCAGGTTTAACCCTTAGCTCCACCATAAGCCGGAGCTGAGCAATGTTGTGGGGGAAAAAATTCTCTTTATGACACTTCTAATTTTTCTTGCCTTTGCTCAAGATCCCTTCATTTTTCTAAAAAATAATAATAATAAAACAAAAACAAACAAAACAGGGTATTCAATTTTCCAACCACTCTGTCCAAGTATGAAAGTAAGCAAGTCGGCGTGCAACCTTCAAGGGATCCAGAGCCATCCGCGACCCCCGGACTATGGCGGGGCCCAAGCCACAAGGAGGAGTTTGAGGCTGACTGCGTGGTGCAGACATGGCCAAGTCCAAAAACCACACAATGCACAACCAGTTCTGGAAATGGCACAGAAACGGCATCAAGAACCTACATCGCAAAGACGAATCTCTGAAGGGGGTGGACCCCAAGTTCCTGAGGAACATGCGGTTTGCCAAGAAACACAACAAGAAGGGTTTGAAGAAGATGCAGGCCAATAACGCCAAGGCCATGAGCGTACGGGTCTAGGTAGTCAAGGCTGTGGCAGAGCCCAAGCAGGCCAAGACCAACATCCCAAAGGGCAGCAGCCGCAAGCTCAAGCGACTGGTCTTCATCGCCCACCCCAGACTTGGGAAACGTGTCCGTGCCTACATGGCCAGGGATCTCAGGCAAAAAGACAAGGCTCAGGCCCAGGCTAAGGCCCAGGCCCAGGCCCAGGCCTAAGCCCAGGCTCCAGCCACAGCTCCAGCTGCTCCAGCTCCAGCTGCCAAAAGCTCCCAGGCCCCCAAGGCTGCACGGTAGAGGCCCCTTCCAGTCAGGGTGAGGACAGTGGGGCTGGTGTCCTCCTGTGCTGTTTGTACAATAAACTTGAGACACGAAAAAAAAAAAATTAAGAAAGTAAGCAAGTCAAAGATGAAAGCAATTCAAGACATGAAATTGGATATCTTGCACCCCTTGGCATACCAGCCTTTTTGAGCTCTCTGAAAACAATAAACTGTGCCTTTATTTTTCTTTTAAATACTTTTGATGAATAAGGAAAAGCAGTAATGCTTTAATTTGCTTTTTCATTAAATACTAAAACCTGTGCTATTGAGAAGAAGCAAGAAAACTAGTTTATCATCTTTATTTTTATTTGGGGGGGGCAGAATGGTGGTCAAATGCTTGATTAGCAACACAGAAATAAGTCATAATCTTAGTTCTGCCTTTACATCAAGTCTTAATGCAGAGACCTCACAGTTGTTTGTAAACATTGTCTATAGAGTTAAAAAATAAAAATGACTTCATGGGGGCACGGCTCAGTATGGGTTTAAAACAATCAAGGATTACTACATGGCAGTACAGCAGTACAGAACAGTATATTTTAGGTACAGCAAAATAGGCAATTATTGGTAGAGGTAAGACTAGTCCAGCACTTAATTACCAGACTTCAGGTACACGTGTACACATTCCGGGAGGAGTGGCCATGGCAGGCCCTGAGGGAGAAGAGCCACCATGGAGAGTCAGGAAGAGAGGGGTAGGGGAAGGAGGCTGGACTAGCTGGAAGTTAAATCACTTGGTTTACATAAATCCCTCAGCATGACATCATCCATATGTTAATTATGTTCTCACAGTTGAACCTTAGTCATATGCTAATCAAGTCTCAAGTCACAACAATTGTCTGTTTACAAATAATATCCATCACTTCGAGTATAGGAAAAGTTAAAGAGAGAAATTCCTTATATGTTCAACATGACATGAGTCAAGAATCAAGTTGAGGTTCCGGGTGGTGGTGCATGTGGTTGGGCACATGTATTACCATGTGCAAGGACTCAGGTTCAAGCCCCTGGTCCCCACCTACAAGCAGGAAGCTTCATGAGTGGTAAAGCAGGGCCACAGGTGTCTCTCAATTTCCCTCCTCTCAATTTCTCTCTGTCTCTATACAAAAAATAAATTATATATATATAATATATATATTTCATATATATTATATATATTATATATATAATCAAGTTGGGACTAAACCTTGGCCTGAACCAAGTCTTGATAATTGACTTTAAATGTTAAATATTTTGTACTCTTCCTATACCCATGGTGCTGACTTGAAATATTTTGGGTGCTTTAATATATTTTTAAATTTTTTTATTATCTTTATTTATTGATTGGATAGAGACAGAAATCAAGAGGGAAGGGAGGGACAGAGAGAGTGAGAGACAGACACCTGCAGCACTACTTTACTTGTGAAGCTTTTCCCCAGCAGGTGGGGACTGGGGGCTCGAACTCAGGTCCTTGCGCATTGTAACATGTGCACTCAACCAGGTGCACCACCACCAGGCCCCAATATTAATTCCTCATTTTATATGCAGCACTTTTCTTTTTTTTCCCCACTTTACTAAGAGATTAATGGTTTACAGCACAGTTGTCAACACAAGGATCATTTTCACATGAAATAACTAATGAGTAACATAGTTTACATGTGTTTTGTCTTGGGCATACCACAAGTCATTATCAGAAATAGACACTGACTATTTTCTTCTTCTTCTTCTTCTTCTTCTTCTTCTTCTTCTTCTAGCGTTTGCCACTGACTATTTTGATAATTTAGTGATCTTCTCTCAGATTACCAATGTAGCCTATTTCTTGTCAATAGCTCAAAAAACCCAGAAAAAGCACAGTAAAAGAAAGCAAATGTTACCCATTTTCCTATTTCCTTCTACTAGGTCGTTACTTTCATTCCATTGATTTCTCTTAATAAACTACATGTTGGGAGTCAGGCAGTAGCAAAGAGGTTAAGCGCAGATGGTACAAAGTGCAAGAACCAGCATAAGGATCCTAGTTCGAGCCCTCAGCTCCCCACCTGCAGGGAAGTCGTTTCACAGGCAATGAAGCAGGTCTGCAGGTGTCTGTCTTTCTCTATCCCTCTCTGTCTTCCCCTCCTCTCTGCATTTCTCTCTGTCTTATCCAACAATGATGACATCAATAACAATAAAACAAAAGCAACAAAAGGGAATAAATAAATTAAATTAAAATTTATTAAATAAATAAGTAAACAAACTACATGTCATGCATATGCAATCTCAGTTATCATCTAGAAGTCCCCCATCCCTAAAGATGCCAACAAATTAAATTCAATGCCCTTTGAAGCCTATGGAAAGTCCAGTATTCTCCTAAATACTCTTGCAGGCCTGTTGGCAAATAGAGGATAGATTTGGAATTTGGTAAGTGCTGATTACTTGTCTCTGCTCATTCCAATTTCTGCTTAGACAGTGACAATTAAAAATAACCTTGTGCTTAAACTCTTTTTCTTGACAACTGATATGTCAACTTGCTGAACTCCCAACAATTTTTCCAAATTATGTTCATTTCTTCACTGACCTACCCTGAACAATTGTACTTAGGGAAAATACTATTGCCATTTTACAATGCTAGAATATTTAGGTCTATCTAAATTTCATTTTTTTAATGTTTTTTTATATTCATTTATTGGATAGAGATAGAGAAATTGAGAAGGGAGGAAAGAAAGGATCTGCAGTCCTACTTCACTGCTTGTGAAATTTTCATCCTGCAAGTAAGGGCCTGGGGCTTGAACCTGATTCCTTGCACTTGGTGAAACATATGCAGAGTGCACCACCACCTGATCTCTAGATTTGTCTAAATTTCTAAGCTTACTTAGGTAAAAGTCATGAGACTTGTTCTAGGGCAAGCAAACTCTCCAAACCTTTGATCTATCTTCTTTCTTTTTATTTTATTTTATTTTATTTTATTTATTTATTCCCTTTTGTTGCCCTTGTTGTTTTATTGTTGTAGTTATTATTGTTGTTGTCGTTGTTGGATAGGACAGAGAGAAATGGAGAGAGGAGGGGAAGACAGAGAGGAGGAGAGAAAGATAGACACCTACAGACCTGCTTCACCGCCTGTGAAGCGACTCCCCTGCAGGTGGGGAGCCGGGGTTCAAACCGGGATCCTTATGCCGGTCCTTGTGCTTTGCACCACCTGCACTTAACCCGCTGCGCTACAGCCCGACTCCCGATCTATCTTCTTTCTACCTTCAAGACCCTCCCAGCCTGCAGGGTAATATTAATCCCATCAGTTAAAACCCTCACAACAGTTGCCAAGGAAGTTTCTACCTTCCCAACCTCCTCTTGCTTTTCTCCACCCCTTTCCTACTCATTTTAGTTTCCGACTTGCCACTTCCAGGTCAGACCTTTAAAAGCTTTGGCTCTCTGATCAATAAAGACATTGCATTGCTACACTGCCAGGAGTTCATGAGTCATCTCTCCCGCACCTCTGAGTGAGTAGCAGAGTACGTGCCTAGGAAGAGATACCCCCACACTAGCCCAGCACTCTAGAAGCAGTGGATTCATAGGGCAAGCACCGAGCCCCAGTGATAACCCTGGGGGCAATAAATAAATAAATAAATAAATAAACAAATAAATAAATAAAACATTGACATACTACTTCACTCCTGTGAGAATTTAATACAACAGAAAGGATAGTAACCCCCACACCTATGGACATCTAATCTTTGATAAGGGGGCCCAAAGTATTTTATCTCACTTTATCTCACCAGAAACAAAAATCAACTCCAAATGGATCAAAGACCTGGATGTCAGACCAGAAACAATCAAATACTTAGAGGAAAACATTGGTAAAACACTTTCCCACCTACACCTCAAGGACATCTTTGATGAATCAAACCCAATTGCAAGGAAGACTAAAGCAGAAACAAATCAATGGGACTACATCAAATTGAAAAGCTTCTGCACATCCAAAGAAACTATTAAACAAAGAGACCCCTCACATAATGAAAGAAGATCTTCACATGCCATACATCAGACAAGAAGCTAATCACCAAAATATATAAAGAGTTCAGCAAACTTAGCACCAAAAAAGCAAATGACCCCATCCAAAAATGGGCAGAGGATATGAACAAAACATTCACTACAGAGGAGATCCAAAAGGCTAACAAACATACAAAAAACTGCTCTAGGTCACTGATTGTCAGAGAAATGCAAATTAAGACAACATTGAGATACCACCTCACTCCTGTAAGAATGGCATACATCAAAAAGGACAGCAGCAACAAAAGCTGGAGAGGCTGTGGGGACAGAGGAACCCTTTTATATTGCTGGTGGGAATGTAAATTGGTACAGCCTCTGTGGAGAGCAGTCTGGAAAACTCTCAGAAGGCTAGACATGGACCTTCCATATGATCCAGTAATTCCTCTTCTGGGGTTATACCCCAAGGACTCCATAACACCCAACCAAAAAGAGGTGTGTACTCCTATGTTCATAGCAGCACAATTCATAATAGCTAAAACCTGGAAGCAACCCAGGTGCCCAACACCAGATGAGTGGCTGAGAAAGCTGTGGTATATATACACAATGGAATACTATGCAGCTATCAAGAACAATGAACCCACCTTCTCTGACCCATCTTGGACAGAGCTAGAAGGAATTGTGTTAAGTGAGCTAAGTCAGAAAGATAAAGATGAGTATGGGATGACCCCACTCATCAACAGAAGTTGACTAAGAAGATCTGAAAGGGAAACTAAAAGCAGGACCTGACCAAATTGTAAGTAGGGCACCAAAGTAAAAACCCTGTGGTGAGGGGTAGACATGTAGCTTCCTGGGACAGTGGGGGGTGGGAGTGGGTGGGAGGGATGGGTCACAGTCTTTGGGTGGTGGGAATGGTGTTTATGTACACTCCTAGTAAAATGTAGTCATATAAATCACTAGTTAATTAATATGAGAGGGGGAAAATTAATTGTACGTCTCAAAGTTTTTTAAAACACAGACTGAATCTTTTTAATATATAGGCTGTGTAATTGATATGCAGACTCTCTCAAAAGCCTAGACCAAGTAGATCAGAAGCAACCAATAGCACAGCTATACACAAGATACTGGGTACTGTACAGCAAACCCTAACAAAAGGACTTTTCAAAGTTGATGTTGTGCGCGGGCCGAGGAGAAGAGAGAGAGGGGGTCCAGAGAGAAGAGGAAACACAAATTTGCACTGGCACCTCAGAGTTGCGTGCTAGAGAGGCAGGTTGGGCCACGTGGAGGTAGCGAAAATGGCCGCCTCATGCAGTAACCTTTCCTGTGTCTGAACACCGGAGTGAAGCGCTGGCAAGAGAGCGAGGTGCGGAAGAAGAAGGGCTTTTATAGGAGTAGCTTTCGCGAGAATGGCAAGGGGGAGGAGTAACCAAAGCACTCCAAATATCATGGGGATATAGACAATGCCCTGAGGGCACAACATGGCTGAACAGGCACTCCGAGAATGTCCCAACTCTCGAGGGAACTAGCAGTAGCCTGAGGGGACAACATGGCAGATGTGACTGCATCGGCACAATTTCCCATCATCTCCCCCTTTCCTTTTATCTAATGGCCAGGGCAACAGTGTGTAAAGTCTATGAACTACTCAGGGTCAGTCTATGAAAAACCAGCAACGTGTAAGGAAGGAAGCTGCTGTAAAATTTTCCAAAGTGTCCAAAGGGTATACCAGCAAGTCCGATAGAAGTCTCAGTCCAAAGTAGGCGACTAGGGGGAGAAATGGCTGGGGATGAGATGCTGCACGAGGAAGGTCAGCCTCTGGAATTCTGCTTTTCTGTAGAGAGTGAGCTGGAACCGCCAAAATGTGACAGGTCAAAGCAGAAGCAGGAAAGGCAGACAGGCAGTAAAAAAGTTCTGTCCTTGGAGTCTGTGAATCAGGTTTTTCAGATCGCGTCAGGTGACATCTAGGGTTTCAGGGGGGTATGTCATTGTAGTCGTGCCATCTAGTGGGTGATGTCAGGGTATGCAGGGTATGAGCATAATGGCTCTTTTTTCCATCACAATAATAAATGACTAAATCTTTTAGAAAATACAGAGCCTGGGGCCAGGTAACAGTGCACCTTGTAGAGTTCACATGTTATAATATGCAAAAACCTAGGTCAAGCCCCCAGTACCCGCCTGTAGGAAGTAAATTTCATGATCACTGAAGCAGTGATACAAGCATCTACTTTTCTCTACCCCTTCTTAAGTTTTCTGCCTCTATCTAATAAATTAATAAGATGATAAGGAAGGAAACCTAGTGCCTGAATGCTGATTGTCTGTGATATAGTTGGGTTTGTAACATATGTGGTTCCCAGGAATGGAGATGAGATGGAGTTTAAGGTGTGAGATGAATATTAGGGATCAATACCTGTGGAAGGAAAAAGAGAGTAGTCATTCTGGTTTGCCTAGGGAGAGGGTTTCTTTGGGACACAGAACTTTTAGTGCCAAAAGCAGGATAACCCCACACAGACTGGAATGGTTGGTTACCTAGATGAGGCATAAGTTGTACATGATGCAGGTTCATCTAAGTTCAGCCAATAAGATTAGTATCTCTGTTGTGATTATTACTCATCAGAATTGCCCCATATTGGATCAAGACATCTGAATTCTTATGTCTGGTCTCTTTGTCACATGATGCAGACACCTTGGGCAAGTCTTGATTTAGGGCCTATAGTAATTAAAAAATGAAAACTTCGGGGACCCATCGGTAGCACACCAAGTTAAGTGCACATAGTGTGAAGCACAAGGATCCTGGTTCAAGCCCTGGCTCCCCACCTGCGGGGGGGAGGTCACTTCACAAATGGTAAAGCAGGTCTGCAGGTGTCTATTTTTCTCTCCCCCACTCTGTCTTCCCTTCTTCTCTCAGCTTCTCTCTGTCCTATCCAACAACAACAGCAGCAGCAACAACGACAACAATAAAACAGCAACAACAACAATAATGGAATAATGGCCAGCTGGAGCAGTGGATTTATAGTTCAGGCACCCAGCCCCAGCAATAACCTGAACCTGGAGGCAAAACAACAACACAACAACTTTGAGCCAGCTTTGGTCAAGGTTTACACAGACAGGAAGTTTATTACATGACAGTTTTTTAGGTACAACAAGTCATTATGGCTAAAGAGTCTTTTAAGCTAGTTTACCAGAGTTCTGCTACATTTGTTCAGGTCCTGGGAGAAGCAGCAAGGCAGGGGTCTGGAGAGAAGAGCAGACACCAAGAGTGCTCAGGAAAAAAGACTTATTTCTACCAGGCTGGCACTTAAATCATTTCCAACCACCCACAGTCCTTTGTGGGTTTACATAAGTCTAAGTCCTGAGCCTGAAGTCAACCATATGCGAATTATGTTTGTCAGCCATATGCTAATTACATTCGTATCCCAACAGGACCACACAGCTGAACTAGACCCTAATGTAGTAATAAGTAGAGGCAATTGGCCAAAATATCCTTTGTGTCTGTAGCTCAAGAGTCATTATGTGCTCAGCAAAATGGAGATAACATTGGTAACTACCTGGCAGATTTGCTATAAAGAATTAATGAGTGCAAGGGTGCAAGGGCTGGGAGGCACTGCACCCAATAGAACACATATGTTAATTACTGTGCTGCAAGTATCAGGGCTCAAGCCCTAGGCCCCACCTGTTGGGGGAAGTTTCATAAGTGGTAAAGCAGTACTACAGGTGTCTTTCTCTCTTCCTCTTTATCTCCCTTTTCTGTTTCAATTTCTTTCTGTCTTGATCAGAAAGAAAGGGAGAAAGGAAGAAAGAGGGGAGAAAGCTGGCCTCTAGAAGAGGTGGATATGTCATGTTGGAACAAAGCCCCAGAGATATCCCTAATGGCAATAAATTTTGTTTTAAAGTTAATGAATTCAGGGGCCAGCAGTAGTGTACCCAGTTCAGTGCACATATTAGCATGTGTGGAGATGCAGGTTCAAACCCCAAGTCCCCACATTCAGGGGAAAGCTTCACAAATGGAAGCTTCTCTCTCCCTCTCTGTTTCCCCCTGCTCTCTCAATTTCTCTCTATCCTTTTAATTAAAAGAGGAAGAGAGAAATAGCTGCTGAGAGCAATGAATTCCTCATGCAGGCACCAAGCTCCAGTACTAATTTTGGTACTACTACACTACTATTATTAATAAGTCCAAATGTGTAAAATGATTAGAAGAGTGTCCCGAACAGAGTAAGCCCCTAAGTATCAATATTAGCTAGTTTACCAGATCAGTTATCTTCCTAGTGTCAATTGTCAGGTTCTAAAATTCTTGACATTTGAATCTTCTTTATCAAATCATGACACTAGTGTCATTATTACCTCATTCTGGTTGGAATGCATGTAACCAATATATATTTTTTTAAATGTCAAAAATGATTAAATTTAGATACATGCTAGTTTCTTGATTGCAGTCAAGAAATGGTTTGGATTTGAGTTAGGAAGCCTCAACAGCTTGAATTACCCTATTTCCATCATTGGACAGTGGAAAAGACTCAGCAAGGAAAAAAGCTATAGAAAATAAGACAGAAGGAAAAAAATTAAATGTAAAAGTAGCTTTCACAAAAAGAGAATTTTAGCATGAGACTTTGAAAACAAGGATGGAGGTTGAGGGAGAGTATAATTGGCAGAGTGACTGAAGACCATTTTTAGCCTGGGTAACTTTTGTGTTCATGAGGCTGATGAAATAATGATCCTCACCCTGACTTCCCTTTCCTCCAAAATAAATCATGTTGTATAATCCCTTCAGGCAGCCAATGGCTGGCTGGCTTCTCCATTCTGGAGAAGTTAAAGCTACTAAAGTCATGTGAATCACTTTATGAGTAAAAGCAGGAAAAAGCAAGAGGGTAAAATATAGAGTGTGACATTCATAATGTGAGAATACTTCCCTCCCCCATGAACTGGACACAAATTACTTTTTATGCTAGTCTTTGGCTTTTCATTTGTCCAACAGGGTGGTATGAGGTAGCAAGGTTCACACCCTCCTTTACATAGATGACATTTCTCTGTATCATCTAAACTCATTCTACTCAGAACAAAAGAATGGGTTATTTACTCCTTCATCTCATCAGCTGAACTAATGCAAACAAGCTAATAAATCAAGCAAAAAAAGCAATCTTAGGTGTTATTTAAAAAAAAAATGCCTGTAGAATCTGTTTTCATATGTTCTTCCCTTGAATTCCAGGCATTATTTGCATAGGTTTCTTTGCCTCAACTGTTGGCACAAAAGGTGCAATTTTATCCTCAAAGCAGGGTGTTCCTCGGGCACTGAGCCAATGCAATTGACTCATTCACTTCCTTCTTCACTGCACTTCTTCAGGCCTTTCCTGCATGTCAGAAGTCCATTATATGATGATTCAGGATGGGAGACAGGAAATATTTTTCTTACTCTGGTGTTGGCTACTCAACTCATTCTAGCCCAAACTGACTTACTTCATTTCACCAAGGAAGCCACAGTTTCCTTCATCTCAGTTCCTTTTCAATTGTGTAATTACCACAACAGAAATTCAAAGTAGAGCAGAGAAGATATTTTTGTCCCCTCTGCTCCTCCTAATAAGAAAGTTGGGCTGTTTTATGCCAGGATTTACCTGCTTTCTAGTTGGGCAGATGAACTTCTCTGCAGATGACCCAGCAAGAACATACAAGTCCATAGTAGAAGTGTCTACATGTGTCATTGCAGCCTTCCTCACTGACCAGGTACTTCTCAAGAACCATAACACACATTTCCTGTTCTAAAATTATGTGATTTGAGACTCCTGCTCCAGGCTGGAAACACCCACTTTGCATCTCTTTCCAGGAATCACATGGATGACCTTGATCGCAGGGTGCAACCAACCACACAGATCTTTCCCAGGGAACCTAAAGGTTACATTCCTTTGTGTCATGAAGTGAAGCAGAGCCAGACCTGCCTGTCTTTCCATCTTCAAAGAGACTCAGGATTCTAGTCCTAGCAATAGTGAGCTGAGCTAGGGCTGACACTGGAACCTGCAGACAGAATCATAATAAAGAATGTTCTGGGTGCAGAAAGACTGCCAGGAGAGAAAGACAGAGAAAGAGAGAGCTGACTACAGGCTCAGCCCCTTTTTGTCATGTGACTCAGATACCGTCTTACACACCAGAGGGACACTCAATGCCCAGTTAAGGCTGAGGCCTCTTTGTTGGTGTATGAGATAAAATGTCTGGGCTGCTATTTGAGTAAATGACTCATTCACCTTCTTGTCATGTGAAAGGCATGAGAAGTTTTAGTCTTTCTACACCTTTTGTGTCTTATCTTTATGTTTATCTGATTAAAAATGAGAAATAGTAAAAAGCATAATGTCTGGGTAATTTTCTATATGGACACCAAAATCACTTCATTTTATGGACACAACACAAAAAAAAATTATCTTTCTCAGGCAGAAGTTGAAAAACAAGATCAGAAAAGAAAACACAAGTAGAACCTGAAATGGTTGGTGTATTGCACCAAAGTAAAAGACTCTGGGGTGGGTGAGTGGGGAGAATACAGGTCCATGAAGGATGATAAATGACATAGTGGGGGTTGTATTGTTAAATGGGAAACTGGAGGACGTTATGCATGTACAAACTATTGTATTTACTATTGAATGTAAAACATTAATTACCCCCAAAAGAAGAGGAAAAAAAATAAAAATAAATAAATAAATAAATAAAATAAAAGGGACAGTGATAAGCTCAAAAAAAAATCATGTTGAGTGAAATAGGTCAGAAGCAGAAGGATGAATATGGGATGATCTCACTCTCAGGCTGAAGTTGAAAAACAAGATCAGAAAAGAAAACACAAGTAGAACCTGAAATGGAATTGGCGTATTGCACCAAAGTAAAAGACTCTGGGGTGGGTGGGTGGGGAGAATATAGGTCCAAGAAGGATTCAGAGGACCTAGTGGGGGTTGTATTGTTATATGGGAAACTGGGGAATGTTATGCATGTACAAACTATTGTACTTACTATTGAATGTAAAACATTAATTCCCCAATAAAAAAATAATAATTATCTTTAAAAAATTGGGGAGTTGAGTGGTAGCACTGCAGGTTAAGCACATGTGGCACAAAGCACAAGGACCAGCATAAGGCTCCCAGTTGGAACCCCTGGGTCCCCATCTGCAGGGGAGTTGCTTCATAAGCAGTGAAGAAGGTACGCAGGTGTCTTTCTCTCCCTCTCTATGTCTTCCCCTCCTCTCTCCATTTCTCTATGTCCTATCCAACAATGACATCAATAACAACAACAATAACTACAATAAAACAACAAGGACAACAAAAAGGAATAAATAAATAAAATAAATATTTAAAATATATTTTTTAAAATTGTATCTTAACTCAGAACAACTTGGGTTTTCTAATTAAAGCATTTTAAGATTTCAGGCTGACTGTTCATGTACCATGAGAGTCTTTATATTCTAAAAAAGTAAATTAGATGCTCTTGATATCTTTTCCTCACTATCCTCCCCCACCACTCTACACTTTCAATGTAGTACTGTGGAAATGATCTGCTAATGGATTTCATAAATGTAAGTGTTAGATGGTTTAATATTTGTATTATTTCTCTGGATGTATTTTAAAATAAACCAGTTGTCAGAAAATGTATGAAAGGGTAGCTACTGCTTTACAGTGTTGGAAACAAACATTGATAAAAGAATTATTTCCTCCCGGTTCGAGCCCCCAGCTCTCTACCTGCAGGGGAGTCGCTGCACAGGCGGTGAAGCAGGTATACAGGTATCTATCTTTCTCTCCTCCTCTCTGTCTTCCCCTTCTCTCCACTTCTCTCTGTCCTATCCAACAATGACGACATCAATAACAACAATAATAACTACAACAATAAAACAACAAGGGCAACAAAAGGGAATAAATAAATAATTTTTAAAAATTTTAAAAAGAATCATTTCCTTTCTGAAGGTCAAACTACCCTTCATATACATTTTTTGTCACTTTTCTCATCTACATTTACTGATTTTTTTTTTTTTGCATGTATATCACCTTCCTATCACACCTTCAAAATGTATCTCTTTTCTCTTCTAGAATGCAAAGAAAAATAGAGGAAGAAAACAGATCCTGAGACATTGTTTCAAGTGTGAGATCTTCCTAGGCAGTATCTTTAATTGAAATCAATTACAGGGCTATGCCTTCCTAGGAATATCTTTCATTGAATTCTTGTTTGGCCTCCTTGGTAGTTTGTAAAAGCCCTCTCTCTCTCTCATGTGTCTTTTTCTCCCCTCCCAACCCCTCCCTCTCTTTCCCTAGTTAAATGTCTTTCCTCACATCTGACATTGGTTTTGTTTGTTTGTTTGTTTGTTTGTTTTGCCTTTTAATAAACTTGGAAAATTTTAGAGTTTACTATACAAGAGCCAACAGTATTTCCCAAAGTAATCATAATACAGATCAGAAAAAGCAATGAAAAATCAGAAAAGGTAACAGCAGCAAATGCTGGAGAGGGTGTGGGGTCAAAGGGACATTCCCACTGCGCTGCTGGTGGGAATGTAAATTGGTCCAATCTCTGTGGAGAACAGTCTGGAGAACTCTCAGAAGGCTAGAAATGGACCTACCCTATGACCCTGCAATTCCTCTCCTGGGGATATATCCTAAGGAACCCAACACATCCATCCAAAAAGATCTGTGTACACATATGTTCTTGGCAGCACAATTTGTAATAGCCAAAACCTGGAAGCAACCCAGGAGTCCAACAACAGATGAGCGGCTGAGCAAGTTGTGATATATATAGACAATGGAATACTACTCAGCTGTAAAAAATGGTGACTTCACCGTTTTCAGCCGATCTTGGATGGACCTTGAAAAAATCATGTTGAGTGAAATAAGTCAGAAACAGAAGGATGAATATGGGATTATCTCACTCTCAGACAGAAGTTGAAAAACAAGATCAGAAAAGAAAACACAAGTAGAACCTGAAATGGAATTGGTATATTGCACCCAAGTAAAAGACTCTGGGGTGGGTGGGTGGGGAGAATACAGGTCCATGAAGGATGATAAATGACATAGTGGGGGTTGTATTGTTAAATGGGAAACTGGGGAATGTTATGCATGTACAAACTATTGTATTTACTGTTGAATGTAAAACATTAATTCCCCAATAAAGAAATAAATTAAAAAAAAAGAAGAAAAAGCAATGAAAATCTTTTACCTAAGAACTCTGAGGCATGTTTTGGACAATTTTTTCTAAAGCAAAGATTTTTGAATACTATTTTCAGGACTCAATCTGTGAACATAATATCACTTTATGATCTTTTATGAACCATAAGCTGGAGTTGTTAAAATAACTACAGGTGGACAGGTGCCAAATGAGAAAGTTAGGTTGGAAAGTAGTTGGTAAGAAGGGATTTTTACTGCTTCATTTACTCACTGAAAAACTCCACCCAATAATTTCTGCAAAGCAAGGCTATCATACATTGACTCCCCTGTTGGTCACTAAAATCTTGCTTCTCTGAATTAGGGCAAGTGAAATATCCTAATTGAAATCATTAAAATAAACACTGACACAAGTACCCAAGGAAAACTGGCAGTGGCGGTGCCAAGAACCCCCCTAATTGTTCCATTTTCCCAAGACTCAGAGCTTGTGCTGACATTCTGAGTCTACTTGCCAAAGTAGCTGCCTGGATTCTGTTAATAGGCAAATACCCAAGAGTCTAAGGGAAGAAGACATCTGTAAGAAAGCATCCTGGCAAAGGCAGGTGGTATCAGCAGATATTTCACAAGAAAAATTGACTGTTTTAGGTCAGACTTCTCTATTTGTTGAAAAATAGCACTGTAACAACAATAGTGGGGGGTGGAGGAAGAAATAATGATTCAGAAGTCTACCAGCTTTATTCTAATCCATTCCCATATGGAGGATGCAATGATGTGTTGCAGTGTTGTAGATTGGGATGTCTATTTGGATGAGTTGATTTGCACTGGGCGTGGGGAGAAGAGAATCAGTATGCTGGAATAGAAGGAAATGGGAAAAAAATTAAGTGTTCTTTGATCACCTACTCAGTTCTAGGTATTTTTATCTGAAGCTAAGAGAGAAGTGTCTTACTCACTAGATGAAGTACTTCCTTAAGGGGCACCTATAAAAGAAATGGACTAGATGGTGCTGCTTTGGGCCTGTAAGTGACACATAATGAAAGCATTAGAGGTAGCACACATCTGACATGAATATTGGTCCCATCATGCTTGACACCCTCATAAGTCCTGAATCAGCTCCTACAAAAGACTTATCAGGCTTAACACAGAAGACAGGATAAAGAATGTGAGAAAAATTTATATAAGCATGAGAGATTACCCTGGGGATTCCAACAGAGACTGGAGGTCAGAAAACCTATATTGTGCATGTGAGAGAAAAATTAGTATTTATCATTAATGTGATTTGATTTGTAGCAACAGACTGGTGAATAAGAAGAATAATTTCCTACTAAGTCTAGTATGAAGTCTTGAAGGTTGGTATGTTCTAGGTTTTTAGGTGCAGACAGCACAATTCATTCATGCTACTTTAAAAATAAAGGAATGAAAGGAATGGGGACATAGAACTCTGGTTGTGGGAATGGTGTGGAATTGTACCCCTGGTATTTTGTAATTTCATAAATCACTAATTTAAAAAAAGTACAACTAGAGATGAGTGGAGGAGGGTATATAAAAAAAAGAAATAGAGAGAGAGAGAAAGGGTTGATAAAATAGCTCACTTGGATAGTGTGCTGCTTTTCCATGTGTACAACCAAGGTTTAAATCTGGCTCTCCCCTCACTGAAGGAAGCTTTGGTGCTATGGTGTGTTTCTCTCTTCCTCTCTCTCTCCCTCTCTCTCTTTCTCTCTTCTCTCTCTCTCCCTGTCTCTTTCTAAAATAAAATATTAAAATAATTGTGTTAGATGATGTTAGATAACACATCCATTGTCTGGAACGGCATAGAACCAGAGCCTGTACAGTGAGAAGTTGTAATCAATTGGTAGCACTGCTGAATGGTGCAGTGTAGGCACACTGACAGTCCCTTGGGGGTGCTACTATTACTGCCTGGGTACTTCCACCAAGCTCCACTGCCCTCACTAAATAACTGACTGTAGGATACCTGCTTTCTCACAGTTTTTCTCTTCTGCATTCTAGTCTTGTACAGCTGCATCCAATTGCAGAAATTAGGTGACATGCTTCACCCAGGTTCAAAGGAAGCTGGATTTGTGAGCTCTAGTTTTAGTGTAAGAAGGCAGAATTCAAAATGTTTAAGCTTCCTCAATATGAGAAGGACATTCATGAGATGAGGCATAACCACAAGCATATCTCAGAGCAGATATGAGATAAGCAGACAGACTTCTGCAGAACAGCAAGAGGTTAGTAGCTAGTATTTAACTCAGTTAAATTTAACTAATCAAGGCAACTTGACTTTTAAACACTTACAGAAAGATTTTTCTGGTGATAACTTTTACTGGGAGACAGTTCATCCAGTAGAGCACAGCTTTATCATGCAGGAAGATGTAGGTTCTAGCCCAATAGGAGCACCATGCAAAAGGGAAGCTTCGTGAGAGGTGGTCTCTCCTTTATCTCTCTGTCTCTCTCTATCTCTTGCTCACTCTCTTCCTATTTTCCTTCACTTTTACCTGGACAAAAATAATAGTTTTTTCTTAGCAGTTGAATTATATTGGTACTAATTCCCAGTGAAGCCCTGAAAGAAGAAAAGAAGGAGGAGGAAGAAGACTCTTCTGTAAGAAAGAAAATATCAGGCAGTGTTTGATCTACACATTTTTTTCTACCAAATGTCACCTGAACTTTGGACAACATCCCCAGAAGCTGAAGCAATTACCACACTGCCACCCTGCCACAGATTTGAGAGCTACTAAGTAAGGAAAACCTAATGAAAGTAATCTAAACTCACCTGTGTGGTGCATTGCAAAAGTCTCCTAGACTGTAATTACAGACAGATTGAGTACCATGATCACACCAGTAAGGAGGGTTTGGAAGCGGATCAGCACAAAGAACTAACTAGGGTCAATAGAAGAAAAAATATTCATAATTTAGGAGTTGATACAGTGGATAAAGTATTGGACTTGAAGTCATGAAGTTCCAGGTTCATTTCCCAGCAGCATATGTATCAAAGAAGAAGGAGAATAAGGAGAGGGAAGGGAGAGAAGGGAAGAGAGAAGGAGGAGAAGACAAAGGAGGAGGGTGGAGGAAATTCAAGAGCTGAACCAGACCAATAGTTTTTCATAATCAAAATCATCTAAGGCAGAAATGTGCAATATATTTTATCTTAGATGAGGCTACCTAAACTACCGTGTTGAAAATTACCAAGAAAAAATGTTTCCATGTCAGAGTGTTTAGAACTTTGTGTTCACACATTTAATTATAAATATATTTCCATATTGTTTAATTTGAGTGATTATCCTTTTAAATATCTGCATAATATTCTATCATCTAATAAACAACTGATTTAATCATTTCTATGCTATGTTATAATTATATTAACTCAAACAATTAGAAAAGTAAGCAGAATTTTTCAAAAGTCTCTGTTGTCTTAAAAGGGATTAACTTTGCAGGAATAGTAACTGAATATATCTAGCTATGATCACCTGTTAGTTAGGTTGGCTTATAAATATTTTGCATAAAGAAGGAGAGAGACTATTATGAGAGGGCAAAGTCAACTCTTTGAAAACTGAAATGAAAAATCTCTAAGAAGTCCTGGCAAGTACTCACAAAGTGGCAGCTACATACCTCAATATGGTTTTTATTCCAGGACAGATTTATTTTCAGGATACTTTGAAGGGAGATCCATAATTGTATTATCTTCCACCTGAAGTTCTGGAAACTGCTCATCTGAAAAACTAGGTCTGCTGTGGTGGGGTACAGGGGTGTGGAAAGGAGGGCTTTCAGGTCCTGGTTGCATGATGATGGAGGAAGACCTAAGCTAGGGCTAAGAATGTTTTGCAGAAAACTGAGAAGTTTTACACATGTACCATCAATTTAAATTACTATAAACCATTAATCTTCCCAATAAAAATATATTTAAAATATTTCAGTTCAGGGCAGGGGAGACAGCATAATTGTTTTGCAAAGAAACTCTCATGCTTGAGGCTCTAAGGTCTCAGGTTCAATCCTCTGCACCACCATAAGCCAGAGTTGAGCAGTGCTCTGGTAAACAAACAAAACAAACAAAAAGATTTAAGTTCTCATAATCTTTATTAAAAACAGAACAGTCAGGACTGGGTGGTGGTGCACCTGGTTCAGCACACATGCTACAATGCACAAGGACTTGGGTTTGAACCCTCTGTCCCTACATGCAGGGGGAAAGCTTTGAGAGAGTGTGGTGAAGCAGAGATGCAGGTGTCTCTCTGTCTCTCTCCTTATCATCCCCTTCCCTCTCAATTTCTGGCCATCTCTATCGAGTAAATAAAGATATTTTTTGTTTTGTTTTGTTTTGTTTTTTAAAGATTTTTTGATATTTATTTATTTGTTTCCTGTTTGTTGCCCTTGTTTTTATTGTTGTTGTAGTTGTTACTGATGTCATCATTGTTGGACAGGACAGAAAGAAGTGGAGAAAGATGGGGAAGATAGAGAAGGGGAGAGAAAGATAGATAACTGCAGACCTGCTTCACCGCTTGTGAAGTGACTCTCCTGCAATTGGGGAGCTGGGGGCTCGAACTGGGATCCTTAGGCCGGTCCTTGTGCTTTGCGCCACATGCGCTTGACCCACTGTGCTACCACCTGACTCCCATGAAGATAATTTTTAAAAAAATAACAGTCTTTCTACCTGAAAACATATTTGATATAAATCATTAACTATCTTAGAGTGTATTGAAATGCAGCATTTATTGTGGGATTACAAGGAGTGCATATGCTACAGCTTGGCAGAATGAACCAAAAAGAGAATTATGAGGGTCGGGTTTTGGTGCACCTGGTTGAGTGCACATGCTACAATGCACAAGGACCCAGGTTCGAGCCCCTAGTCCCCACCTGCAGGGGGAAAGTTTCATGAGTGGTGAAGCAGGGCTGCAGGTGTCTCTCTGTCTCTATCCCTCTGTATCATTCCCTTTCCTCTCGATATCTGGATGTCTCTATCCAATAAATAAATAAAAATAATAAAAGAATTTAAAAAGAGAGAGAATTATGAAGATCTCAAATTCATTCCCTCTGTATATCTATCTATCATCTATCTATCTATCTATCTATCTATCTATCTATATCTCTCTCCTCTGTCTTTTGAGGTACATGGTCTTTCTATTTATTTCTGGGCATCTACTATACTCCTGCTTTTCTATCTGGAGAGCAGAGATTTTGTTGTTGTTCTTGTTGTTGATGGTTGGTTGGTTGGTTGGTTGGTTGACTTTTGCTTTTCATGTTTTCTGCAGACTCATGATTTCTCAGCTTCCCCTCCCTGTGGCTAGTATGAGGTTTTGGCCTGCTGTGGCAGGACAGCTGGGCATGACCTTGCAGCTTAGCTCTGCCCAGCTAAGTGACTCAGCCCCTTTGTCCCTATTCCAAATTCCTGGGAGAGTTTTCCATCAATCCAGCTTAGGTCAGATGTCTATTCTCAAGTCAGTGACTGAGAAAGCAGAGAAGAGTCACATGGTATATATACTGTCCATCTCAAAGTTGTGAGTGGGGCAGTCTCCAAGGAGAATGTGGGTAGGGAGAAAGTGTTTGGCATTTCTGAGACAGACCCATGTCTGAAAGAGAAACCTATGTTTAAGAGAGACATGCCTAGCTGTAATGAAAAGAGGAGTGAATTTGGAGGAGGAAAAATCTGACATTTCTTAGTGACAACACTAGAGTACAGTACTAATCTCTCAGAGACTCATTTTCTCATAAGTAACCCGAGGGAGCAGAGCAAGATGAACTTAGAGCTCTTACAGACTCTGATTATTATTTTTATCTTCAGAATCTCATAATGTAAGAAACTGACCAACTCTAATATCAACATTACCATTACTAAAAACATTTTTGGAAGGCCATTATATGAGTTAGCAATGTTCCAGTCCCTAGATAGGCATTCAGTGAATGTTTCTTGCTTAGAGTGAAATTCTAAAAGAAGATAAGAAACAGACCTTTGATCTAAAAGACTTTGCTTTCTCTAGGTTTTAAAGACTTGAAAAACTAATACAGTGAAAATCACTCAATTCTAAACTAGTAAACTGCCTACTACAAATAAAGACAAAAGACTGTGTTAATTGCAGTTGCTTTGTATCTACACTAAAGTTATTTGAAGACTTCCTAAAATTTGCCTACACATTAAGATTAATTTTCCCTTAATTGAAATTCACTATGGAATTGGAAAAAAATTGTTACTGACTCTTTTAATACTTGGCATGGTCCTCTCAAATAAGGAAATAGTGAAAGGAAAACATTTAAAAATTAATACTAATCCCAGAAAGATGACCTCACCTATGTGTCTCAAAGCCTCACCTCTCCAGAACCCTACCCCACTAGGGAAAGACAGAAATAGGCTTATGGGTTGAACTGTCAATGCCCCTGTCCAGGGGAGAAGCAATTATGGGAGCCAGACCTCCTACCTTTTTTACCCCATAAATAATTTGAGTCTATACTCCCAGAGGAAGAGAAATGATAAGGAAAGATGACCAGGGGTCTCTGGACTCCAATTCCATCAGAACTATGGAGAAAGAAGAAAAAAAGGAAGGACATTCAGATGTAGTGGGTGTGGGTGTGACTTAGAAAAGAAGAGAGGACAGGACCATAAAAATGGTCAAATATACATATAAATATAGACAGACAGTTATTGAAATAATAGTCAACCCATATCTACAACCTTGGGAGATCTGCTATAGTTTCCAATGGAGGGAGTGGGGTATACAAAACTCTGCTGGTGGAAACAATACAGAATTATACCCTGTTATCTCATGATTGTGTGGATCAATATTAAGTCACTAATAAAATTTTTTAAAAAATACTAATTCCAGAGAGAATTTCAATTTCTCAATTTATTCAAATTTCTTCTAAAACAAAGACCCTGGCCTAGAGAGACAGCACAATGGTTATGCAAAATATTTTCATTCCTATGGTTCTGTGGTCTCAAATTCAAGTCCAATCACCAAAGCTGAGTAGTACTGCGTCTGGTTGAGTGCACATGTTACAGTGCTCAGGGACCCAGGTTTAAGCCCCAAGTCCTCACCTACAGCGAGAAGCTTTGCAAGTGGTAACACAGGACTGTAAGTGTTTCTCGGTCTCTGTCCCTCTCTATCACCCACTTCCCTCTCAATTTCTGGCTAACTCTATCCAATAAAAAATATATATTTTAAAAAGACACCACCATGACAAGCCAGAGCTGAACAATACCCTAGTTCCTCTCTTTCTCTCTATCCCTCTTCCTCTGTACCTTTCCCTCTCTATCTGTAATGAAAATAAAATATTTAAAATAAAGTCCCAAACACTGACATAAGCACATGACCTATAGCAGTTAAATATGTCTCTGCAGCTGACCCAAGGTATCTCTGTTTTCCCCAATTCAACCTCTAATTCTTCTTATATCCCATTTCTCTCTTCTCTACACACACTTGGTTGTATGCCTTGATTCTTACTAATTATCTACCTGTTCTATTTATGTGAAACATCTGTTCATCTATTATTTCTTGATTTAAAATAAAGAGTACAACTCAAGAGGCCAGGCAGTGGCACACCTCATTAAGTGCACACATTACAGCACTGCAAGGACCCAGATTCAAGCTTCTGGTCCCTACCTGCAGGGGGAAATCTTCACAAGTGGTGAATAGAGCTGCAGGTGTCTTTCCATCTCTTTCCTTCTTTATCTCTCCTTTCTTCTCAGTTTCCCTCTGTCTCTATCAAATAAATAAGTAAATATTTTTAAAAGACTACAACTTAATCAAATTAAGTCTATTTATTTATCTAAAGCTAATGGGGAATTTGGGTAATCCAAGTCCTTCTGGTAGGAGAGCCCTAATGTACTGAGAGAAGCTGATGTTAGAACACTCTGGTCTGATGTTAGAACATCCCAGGCTCCCTGAAAGGGTAGACTTTACTATCACTATTTATGCCTGCTTGGCCCTGGGAAATAGGTTTTTATTGTCCTTTTTAATTTTTGAAATATCAAATGTTTCTCTTTTGCATGTAAAATTCATTATCTTCTTCCCTAAATTCAAGTTTCAGAGTAGAAAAGTAGATAAAGTATGAAGTAAAAAATTTCTATAATTCTATTCTCTTAGATGATGACAATTACAAGATACTCATTAGTACTTCCAGATATGTCTATATATACACTATATTTATTTCTATATATTTTAGATATATAGACAAATGCACAGATCTATATGTTGTGTAAACTCCAAATACTTGAAACATAGTACACAATATATGTCATATTCTGTATGTGTTTGGCAAAAAGGGCATCCTATTCTCAACTTTTTTCTGTGATCTCTTTTCCTTTTGTTTTTCCATTTTTAAAAAACTACTACTCGGGCTGGGCAAATAGCATAAAGGTTATATGAAAATATTTTCATGCCTGAGGCTCTGAGGTCCCAGGTTTAATCCTTATCACCACCATAAACCAGAACTGAGCAATTCTTTGGTTTAAAAATGAAATAAAAATCTAAGCACTTAAAACTTCAAATTGGAAGTCAGATTGAGTTTTAACAGTGGGCTCAAATTGTTAATACATTTCTAATAATGACTTGTTCTTTGAAATATTGTCTTCAAAAGGGTTAGACCAGAGAGAACAGAAGCAACTGGTAGCGTTACTTTATGAGACAGTCATATATAAATAGAATAAAAGGCCATAAATTATGGTGAGATCTTGTATGACACAGCAAATTCTAAAAATTTGGATTTTTCAAAGTTAACCCAATTGCCAAATAATTTGGTTATAGCAATAACTATCTATCACCTTTTTAACCCTAAAACATCCGGAAAATTCCCCTTTCTCTGTAGAACCCATACATCTCCCAGGCCTGGAGTTTCTGGGGTGGAGCCCACTTTCCTGCATGCTTCTCTCAATTCATACCAAATGATATTGCATCTGCTGATCCCAACCTAATCAATGCAGTCAGTACCACCTCAGCATGTTTTACTTTGGACTGTGTCCAGAGACATCAGGCATGGAGTGTCAACTCTTCAGCTTCATTACTCTGGTGAGACATTTCCTAGCTCATAGGACTCATTAATTCTATTTCAAGTGGCAAACTTCTTAACAAAACCTAGATATAGACCAGGGCCTATAAGATAGGCCATATGTACATGTATCCATAAGTTAGGGGGAAATATATACCTTAAAGCAATAGAAAAATTGTTTGAAGTGAGTCAAAAAATGAAGCAAGAAAGTAGAAAGAACTAAAAAAAACCTTAAAGTACCTAATGAAATAGTTTTACTTAGACCTAGATACACTTCTCACCTACCTCTTATTACATGTCCCCCAATCACTCCAAAGCTAACCCTGTCAGACAAAGTAAGGACAAAGTAAGGATGGGCTTCTTGAATCTTTGATGTTGTCTAGACTAGAGAAGTTTTCAGCTATTATGGCCTGAAGAATGCTTTTTTCCTCTCTCTTTCTTCCTCTGGTAAGCCAATAATGTGTATATTGTTTCTTTTGAAGTCATCCCATAGGACTCTGTTGTTGTTTTCAGTATCTCTTAATCTCTTTTTGAGATCTCTTACTTCTTTTTTAGTTGTCTCCCCTGCAGGTGGGGAGCCAGGGGCTCGAACCAGGATTCTTACACTGGTCCTTGCACTTTGCGCCAGGTGCGCTTAACCCGCTGCGCCACCGCCCAGTCTGCCCATTTAAAACCAAAAGCAAAGTTTATGTAAAGGTGGGCTAGGTCAATTTTTTATTTTATTCTTATACATCATAACAAAGAAAAATTAGATCCACAGAAAGAGAAGAAAGAAGTAGGAGTGACTTGGAAGCACAGATGAGGGTCTGTGACCTTAAGCACTTCCATACACTCCTCTGGATGAATTCTATTTTTCTTTAATTTTTAATTATAAAATGGAAATATTGACAAGACCATGGGATAAGAGAGGTATAATTCCACACATTTCCCACCACCAGAGCTCTGTATCCCATCTCCTCCCTTGAAAGCTTTCCTATTCTTTATTCCTCTGGGATGGACCCAGGATCATTATGGGGTGCAGAAGATGGAAGGTCTGGCTTTTGTAATTGCTTCCCCGCTGAACATGGGCAAACATACTCCCAGCCTGCCTCTCTCTTTCCCTAGTGGGGCAAGGATCTGGGGAGGCAGGGCTCCAGGACATATTGGTGGGGTCGTCTGCCCAAGGAAGTCAGGTTGGCATCATGGTATCATCTGGAACCTGGTTGTTGAAAAAAGAGTTAAGATATAAAGCAGAACAAATTGTTGACCGATCATGAACCTAAAGGCAAGAATATTGCATATGAAGATTGGGGTCTCCGTTTTGGAAAAAGATAATAGGTCTATTTTAGATTAAAAATAATAATAATAATAGGTCTATGTTAGGTCCAAATGACCCATGACTTTACTAGTTTCTGCCTGAGCCTGACATATGATATACAGGTGGACCCAAGTTATTGTCTGGGGAGATGGTGTCATAGTTGGAAAAAGGACTAGAAAGCTGGATCAGGGAGGAGAGTAGCTCCCAAATATGGGGAAAGCATATACATATTGTTAACTGTAAACCCCACCAGTTTGATCTGGGGCCCATATTCAGCACCGGAGTCTATGTAACCTCTGTATCTCTGTAGGCCTGAGCTCACATTCTGTGGTCACGACTAGGAGCACTCCAGGTTGCACAAATTTCAGAACCCATCTTCCTCAGGTGGAAGGTAGAGTATGTTATCCAACCTTCCTTCTGAGAATGGAAATCTCTACCACTGTTGATCTGCCTTGAGAGGCCCACAAAG
This sequence comes from Erinaceus europaeus, assembly GCF_950295315.1. Lineage (NCBI taxonomy): Eukaryota > Metazoa > Chordata > Mammalia > Eulipotyphla > Erinaceidae > Erinaceus > Erinaceus europaeus. Next base: position 34,966,896 of record NC_080174.1, read on the forward strand.
GTGTCAATTATATTGTTCCTGATGAAGATGACCAATGACAGTGGCTAGAGGGATCTGTTAGAGGTCTAGGTCCATTTGAATAGCTTTCTATTGGAAAAAAAAAAAAAAAGCCATGTCACAAATCCTTCACTATGAGAGTCTAGGTTGGAGGCATAAAACAGTTAGTTTTGAAAACATTTTTTTTTTAATTTTTTAACCAGAGCACTGTTCAGCTCTGGCTTATGGTGGTGCAGGGGATTGAACCTGGGATTTTGGAGCCTCAGGCATGAGAGTCTGTTTGCATAACCATTATGCTATCTATCCTCTACGAAAACATATTTTATATAGTTATTTTTTAATTAATTAATTTATTTATTTACTGGGAGAAAATTAGAACATCACTCTGGCTTATGCGATCTGAGGAACTGAATTTGGGACTTCATATTTGATGCCACTATGCCAACTCCCAAGCCTTCATGAAAAAAAGTAAAATTCTGATTTAAAAACTTCCCTAGTGGTTCTGAAGAAGTGCAAAGAAACCCTAAGAAGTCTTTGATCCCCAATGATGATAGCAAGCTGACAAAGAAATTGCCAAACAGGCCACACCTTCACTAAAGTGATTCAGATTTATTCTTGCAAGGTTCCCTATGATGTCAAACCCCAACCCCCATGCTACTCAGCTCCCTGTGAATCCTCACTTTATATTAGCAGTGGTTCTGGTTATTACGCACTTACTGTGTGCTTCCTAAGTGCTTTTGCACATGTTCTATTTCACTCTTTAATTGTTAAAGTAGGCATGTTATTGCTCAATTTTACAAAAGAGATAACTATGGCTTAGGTAGATTTTTTCAATTATTCAAGAATACATAGGAAAGAGGTAGTGGAGTATGATTCTGGTGTCTGTTCTCTGGCTTTCTCCTTCCTGGACTAGCCCAGCTTGATGCCTGTTGTCTAGAACTAAGGCAGCATCAGTCTTGAGCAGAATGGTGTTATCTGAGATCATGATTCCAGGTCTCCTCTGAATGTTACTTTCAAATACTAGTCTTTTTCAGAGCAAGAGGCCACTCACCCCAGCTATCACATACAGAGAGGTTTCCTTGGTCATTTCCACCATGCTCATGTCCAGTGTTGCACAAGTGAGTTCTGAGGGCTATACAGGCTGTGCTATAGGTTGGAATGACCTCACACATCTCTCTCTACCCTAGACTGGTCCTCCACCTACCCCAGTTCTGCTGCCTCTATGATAAGAATGCCAGCCCAATACTTAAGAAGTTTGCCAGGGGCAGGGGTAGATAACATAATGGTTATGCAAAGAGACTTTCATGCCTGAAGCTCCAAGATCCTAGGTTCAATCCCCTGCACCACCAAAAGCCAGAGTTGAGCACTGCTCTGGCTAAAAAAAAAGAAGTTGGCCATTCAGGGTGGCTGGGAAATAGCTCACCTGGTAGACCTCAAACCTGAAAATGTGTTAGACTCTGTACCACATGAGAAGACCATGGACAGCACCAGTGAGAACTCCATGGATAGTGGAGCATTGCTGTGGTATCTCTCCTTTCTGCCTTTCCCTGTCTTCTCGTCTAAACAAGCAATGAAGAAATTGAACCTTAGAAGGTCACTCACATATGCAAAAGCCTGAGTTCATCTCCCAGCATTGCATAAAGTTTTTTTAAAAATGCCTTTTATGGTCATCGAGATAGCTCATTTGTGAAAGCATCTACCTTGCCATGCAAGCAACTCAGATTTGAACCCATTTGTGAAAGCATCTACCTTGCCATGTAAGCAACTCAGATTTGAACCCCTGTTTTCCACTGCATTGTGAAATTATCTAATGCTGTGTTGTCTCTTCTTTCTTCCTTCCTTCCTTCCTTCCTTTCTTTCTCTATTTCCTTCTTTCTTTTTTCCTTTCTTTCTTTTTCTTTCTCTCTTTCTCTACTTCTCCCTGAAAAAGAAGTGTTGAGCTACAATAGTGAAGCACAAGTGACAATGGAAAAAAAATTGTCTGAGAGTTAGAGAAAACACTATCATCAGTAGTGTAACAGACTTTCATGCTTGAGGCACTAGAGGTCAAATGTTCAGTCTCAAGCACCACCATAGGCCAGAACTGCTCTGATATATTAATAAATTAACTTATTAATGATTGAATTGAGTAGCTTTTTAATATATTACATATTAGGTAATTTGCTCCTCATATCAGCCCTTGAATTTTGGTACTTGTTTTTATATTCACTTGAGTAGCTAGGGAACTTTCACTTATTATGTTCAGGTTTTCTTTTTTTCCTGTTTTTTCAGTTTGATACTATTAAATCCCTGTTTGACAGATGGGAAAATGGAGGCACTGACAAGCTAAGTGACACACTCAAGGCGGAATATTTTGTGAATAGCAGCCAGGATTGCAATCCATGTGTTAAGAAAAAACTACCTACTATCAGTACTTAATGAAATCTGATTCTTGCCTCAGGAAAAAAAAAATCCACTTCAGGACTCAGAGTACAGTTTCAGTTTGTACACATTGAATTCTGAACAGTTCTACACATATCATCACTATGTAAAGCAAGATTCCAAAAACTTAGATGTCCTCAGGGGCAATGCTGACAATGCTGATGGGTGAAGTGTCTAGATGGAAGAAAGACCTGTGTGTGGACCGCACACACCCAAGCCATTCTAGTAAAACAAACACAGCAATTCCTTGACTTGGACCGAAAACACTCACTGGTGAGATGAACTCAAGGATAATGCAATCAGTTTGCAACTTCTGCTGGAATACTACACAGTCCCTTTTTGTTTAGTTGCCACTAGGTGTGTTTTGTGTTCTTCATATTTGAGAGAAGTTGCATTAAACTGCTCTTTTAGCTCAAGGTAGATCTATTACTGACTCTACTTAGAACCTTCATTGACAATGTTACTGCTACTCTAAAATAAATAAATAAAATGTATTATATATATATATAATATATATATATTGCCTTCAGGGTTATCACTGAGGCTCGGTGCCAGCACTACAAATCCACTGATCCTAGAGGCTATTTTTCCCATTTTGTTGCCATTGTTGTGGTTGTTATTGTTATTGTTGTTCTAGCTGTTGTTGCTGTTGGATAAGACAGAGAGAAATGGAGAGAGGAGGGGAAGACAGAGAGGAGGAGAGAAAGATAGACAACTGCAGACCTGCTTCACCACTTGCAAAGCGACCCCCCTGCAGGTGGAGAGCTGGGTGCTCGAACCTGGATCCTTACACCAGTCCTTGCGCTTTGCACCATGTGTGCTTAACCTGCTGCACTACCGCCTAGCTCCAGTTTTTTTTAAAAGATTTATTTGTTCGTGAGAGAAGGGACCTGAGTCTGACACATGCTATCTAAGGCTCAAACTCAAGATCTCATGCTTAAGTATCCAACACCTTATTCACTATGCCACCTCCCAGTCCACTGTAGCCTGCTGCCTTTTAACTCCCATCAGCCCTCCAAGAGTCCACGTGCCAAGTCACTAGCCCTTGGGTGCCTGATAGGCCAAGAATATTCTGAGGTTATCTTGATCCAGGTTGGATGAGTCAGATGTTATTGCTCCTCTAGACAACCATGAGGATGGAGAATAGGAGCTGTCTCTCAGAGACACAGGTCTAGGTGGTAGCAGTTCCCAGGTCCTAGGATACTACTGAATAATGAAAGATGCCCCACTGTGACCAAGCAGTGGCTGGGTCCTTTCACTCAAACTCTTCTTTCATTATGAATCTCTTTAATGTCTTTCTTCTTCCCCACACCCATCCACCCACAAGAGGTGAGAAACTTGTTTCTAGTCTTGGGAAACATGTCCACTATCAACTCTACTATTTTTTCCCTCAGTAATGCTTGCTATATTTTTATGCTACTGTTTCAAAACACATACCTTGACGTCTTTAATGAGTTTATGTTCTTTGGACACATGAAAGCTAAATACTACTTCTGCTTTCTGCTTTGCAAGTCCTTCCCCTGAAGCAATAAATTACAGAGATTACCTGCTTAAATGGAGGTAGTGGGAGTAAAGAGAAGAAGAGTGGTAATACTGGTAGAAAAAAATGCTCCCATTAATATTTTACTTTATGGTATTTTTATTCCTTCTCATAGTCTCTTGACTCACCATTATGAGTACTTTTAACATTTTATTTACTTATTTTAATGACAGAGATTCAGAGAGAAAAAGAGAGAAAGAGATACATCAGAGCACTGCTCAGCTCTGGTTTATGGTAGTGCTGGGGATTGAACCTAGAACCTTAGAGCCTCAAGCATAAAAATCTTTTTGTATAACCATTCTGCAGTCTTCCCCACCTCCATTAATATTTATTTTAAATACTGCTGCCCAGGGGGTAAGCTATCAAATATTGAAGCGTTGTGTTGGTAGATAGCATAATGGGTAAGCAAAGAAACTGTCATGCCTGAGGCTCCAAAGACCTAGGTTCAATTCCCTTGCACACCATAAGCCAGAGTTGAGCAGTGCTCTGGTAATAAAAAAAACACAACTCTAATCAAATATTGAAGCCTCAAGCACAAATTTCCAAGTTGGATCCTATTGCATGTACCTAAATGACACTCTGGTTATCTCAATCAAATTAATTGATTTATTAATCTTAAAAAGTATCATTCCACCAGATAGCTTCCATCATAAGAACTCTTTACAAGAAGATGAAAGACAGCTACTGAGGGGTCACATGGTGGTACATCCAGTAGAGTACAAATATTATAATGCATAAGGATCCTTGTTCAAGCCCCTGGCCCCTATCTGTGGTGTAGGGGGAAGCTTCATAAGCAGTGAAACAATGCTAAAGGTTTCTCTTTTTCTCTCTGTCTCTATCTCCCCCAGCCCTATCAACTGCTCTCTGTCTCTATCCAAAAATAAATAAAATAATTCTAAAAAGACAATTACTGGATGGTTTCACTAATATGTGGAATCTGTGCATATACACAAAGATTTTTTAAAATGGAAAACAAGGAGGCCAGGTGGTGGCGTACCTGGTTAAGTGCACAAACTACAGTGTGCAAGTCCCAAGTTCAAGGCTCCGGTCTCCACCTGCAGGGGGAAGCTTCACAAGTGGTGAAGCAGGGCTGTAGGTGTCTTTCTGTCTCTTCCTCTCTCTATCTCCCTCTTCCCTATCAGTTTCTCTTTGTCTCTATCCAATAATAAATAAATTAAATGTTTTTAAAAATTTGAAAACAAGGGTTATGCAAAAAGACTTTCATGCCTGAGGCTCCAAAACCTCAGGTTCAATTCCCCCACACTGTCATAAACCAGAGCTGAGCAGTACTCTGGTAAAAAAAAAAAAGAGAGAGAGAGAGAGAGGGATAGAGAGAGAAAAAAAAAAACAACCCAAAATTTCAAAAGTATAATGAAAGTTAAAAAGGCCTTGTTGCCTCAGAGAAAGCATTACTCTTTTTTTGTAGCAAAAGCAAATAAATCCTTGTTTTTCTTTCCTGGGAAGTAGCTCAGTAGATAAAGCACTGGATACTCATTGTGAGATCCTGAATTTGATCCCTGTTATTGCATATGTAGAGTGATGCTCTGCCTCCCTCCCTCTATTCTTGCTGTCCTCCTCCTCCTCCCCACTTCCTCTTTCATTAATAAATAGAATATTTAAAAGAAAAAAAAAAGCTCATAGTGGAGTCATCCAAGACCCGCACAAGAGAACACTCTACCAGATAGATATGTTCTGAGGGACACAAGATTGTGGAAGGAATAACTTTCTCATTATGTCATGCAGTTTGACTTCATCCTTGCCCAAGTACTATTTAATTATCTCCTATTACCTGAAGCCATTTGCTCTATCACCCCCTACTAAGGAGACACTGAGATCATGCCTGTTAAATACTTAGCTCAATGCCTAACATATGCTAATGATACTATGATGCAATGCTTGTTATTTGTTCTAATTCTCCCTTTTGAACCCTTACAAAGGTAAATGACTCACACAAGCTTATAGTTATCTGGTGAAGGGCTAACAACTACAATATCTGTCCTATGTCCCCTGCAAGAAGAGGACGGAGTCAAAAACTAACATCTGACACTTTAGAGCTATGAGACCTTGAACTAGAGACCAACTTCTCTGTGCCTCATTTTTTCTATCAATAATATGGTGGCACAAAAGCACTTAATTTGTCAGGCAAGAGTAAACGGATTAGTACATAAAAACATACAGACCATGCATGGCAGGTAGTCAATACTATTTTATATTAGCTAATAATGTTTTTTCTTCTTCACCAACCTGGATTTGACAGGAGTAATAGTCATAATAGTTAGGTGATGATGAAGAAATCTTTCTCCAACTAACTTGGGTGAAGATTCAGTTGTTTATCCCACAGATGAAATGGACCAGCACTTTTGTATACAGAACAAAGACTGATCACAACAAAAAAGAGAAACTATAGAATACAATCTCACATTTTTATTAGAGTCAATACATTTCAATAAACGCCACTGGGGAAAAAACAGAAAAACTAAATTACAAAGATATGTACATTGAAAACCTGAGTTAAGGAAAGTCATAGTCTTTCTTCTCTACTTCTTGTCAACTCCTCATTTTGATTGGCACATTTGAAACGGGCACATCATATACTAGTATATAAAATTTCATGTGACTAGCGAGCTTGCATTTTACTTGTTAAATTATCTCCTCTGGGTTGCGCAGGTGACAGTACTACAAGGAGAAGACCATGCATATCTAAATAGTTTCTATGTTTCCTTTAATAACATTCCTAGTAGAGAAACCAGTCTTACAGAGGTAGCTTGATGAGAAAGAAAAAAAGGAAACAGATTTCTGTGAGCACTGGCTAGTCATTTTTTCACTTTTATCTAAAATTCAATATGTAATATACATTCAACATTCACTTTCGCTCTGTCATCAGTAGTCAGATACAAGACTATCCTTGAGATTTAAAGTTCAGTGGTCTGGAAAACAACATTGTAGTTGAACTGTTGGATTCTCAAGCCTGAGGTCCAGTGGTCAATCCCCAACATGACATGTGGCAGAGTGATGTTCTGGTTCTTTCCCTCTACGTCTCTCTTCTCCCCCTCCCAATACATCAATCTTTTTTTGAAAAAGCAAAGTTAAAATTCAGTGACTGAGAAAATAGTTCATCAGGGAGAGCATCAGATTTGCACACCTGAGATTCCCTTTTAATTCTCAATACTACATATCCCAGAACAGTGCTCTTGCTTTTCTCATCCTCATCCCCTCCTCCCCTGCCATGTAAAGTTCTCTAATATGTAATAAATAAGTAAATCTTATAAAAAGAATATTAGAGTTCAATTTTAAATTACCTTTCAAAAACAAATGAACAAGATGGATCCTGGATGTCATGTATGTTTGGGTTAACAAACCAACCTTAAAATATCACAGTTGGTTCTATTCAGGATGACTAGAATGCAGCCTGTGTCACACTTGACTCATCCTTTCCAGCACAGCATCCAAACTATACCCTGTGTCTTAGTTTATTGAGGTTACTACAATAAAAGACCAGAAGTTGGGTGGCTTAAAAACAATAGATACTAACTTCTCACAGTTCTGGAGACTGAGAATCCAAAATCAAGGCAACATTAGAGGGCTTGTTTCCTATTGCATAGATGCTGTGTGTACTCTCTTCACAATCTTCTGTGTGTCCTCCGTGTGAGAAGGGCAAGGGGACTTCATGAAAAAAAGTCATCTCCAGATACTATTACACTGGGGATTAAGTTTTAGCCTATGAATGGGATAGGTGGGTGGGGCAAGAGGCAGCACTCAATCCATAACATCCCTTCAGTGAGACTATACTTTTGGCAGTGCCTTTGTACATAGTGTTAATGTCACACTGCTACATGTTTCTAAAGCATCATCGCTGATTTCTATACTTATCATTTTGTGTCTGGGAATAAATCCACAGACCACACTTATCGCAGCTTTAATATAGAGAACAGTGCTGGAGTGATAAGTTGTACAATTTCAGGGGAAATATTCTTGACTGGCAGATGAGTCTTCAGTTGTTGATTATGACTTTTTAATTTGGGAGGTAAGTATCTTAGGGAACAAAAGGAATTCTTGAGGGTAATACTCAGATAGTCAAAGTAATTCAGTATTATGAAATTACAATAGAAAGAAAGCAGATGAATTAGTCCTTTCCTGTCAAACTACAAGTCATACAGTTTTGTTTATATTCACAGACTTGATATCACTCACTTGATTGCCCTCAGGGCAGGGACACAGAGTTTTTATGTGTAACAGATGCATCTGGCGTAGAGATAGGACACACTGGGGAAACTTCAGTGCTGTGGTAACTTCCCCTCTCCTTCTGTCTTTATCTGAAAAAGTTGGTCCAGAGTAGTGAGGCCTCTGCAATGACAAATTAAAAAGATTTTTAACTAGCCATTTGCTATAAATTTCCCTCATGATGCCTTGTCTAATTTAAGTTGGTCTATCTTTTCCTTTCCAATTTCTTTTTTTTTAAATTTTTTTTAATATTTATTTTATTTGTTTATTCCCTTTTGTTGCCCTTGTTGTTTTATTGTTGTAGTTATTATTGTTGTTGTCGTTGTTGGATAGGACAGAGAGAAATGGAGAGAGGAGGGGAAGACAGAGAGGAGGAGAGAAAGACACCTGCAGACCTGATTCACTGCCTGTGAAGCGACTCCCCTACAGGTGGGGAGCTGGGGTTCGAACCGGGTTCCTTATGCTGGTCCTTGTGCTTTGTGCCACCTGCGCTTAACCCGCTGCGCTACAGCCCGACTCCCTTCCTTTCCAATTTCTTCAAAACCCAAGTTACAGTATAGACCGCAAAGATGTTCTTTTGGGATCTATGAATTTAGGCAACAACCCCAGCTTCGATCTATTTAAAACTGTGACCTGGGAGTTGGGCGGTGGTAGCACAGCGGGTTAAGCATAGGTGGCGCAAAGCATAAGGACTGGCAGAAGGATCCCAGTTTGAGCCCCCAGCTCCCCACCTGCAGGGGAGTCGCTTCACAGGGGGTTCAGCAGGTCTGCAGGTGTCTATCTTTCTCTCCCCTCTGTCTTCCCCTCCTCTCTCCATTTCTCTCTGTCCTATCTAACAAAGATGACATCAATAACAACAACAATAACTACAACAACAATAAAAAAAAAAAACCAAAGGGTAACAAAAGGGAGAATAAAAAATAAAAAATAAAACGTGACCTTAGGCCTGAGTCAAGAATTAGACAGTAAAAAGGGATTAACTGAGAAAGAAACCTGGGGCAAGATGAGTCTCCAGTATTAACAACCTAGGTCTCTCCCATTTATGTTAGTGGAATTAAAGTGATACACATCCTGTAACCCAACTATATTAATTTGGAATCTAGCTCTTCTCTGAGTTCCCTCCTAGAGGTGTGTGGGGGATGTTGAGTTAGAAATTTCCCCACTCCCCAATATAATTAACCTTTGATTTATCTAATAGACAAGAAGACACTACAGAGATTCTACCATGCCTAGCTTAGAGGAATCTAGGGGCTTACTTTAGCATGATAATAATAACCATCACTTAAGGATTTATTCTCTATTGGGCAGTATTTTGGGATGTACTGGCTTGTTTGCTTTCAGAGTGATGGTAATTGAGATGTCTTAGTTCTGTAATATCAGAAAATTACATTAACTTTCTGAATAATTACAATAAATGGAATTTCTATAGAAGGCTCTTCAGACAATCATATAAGGTAGAAAGTAAGCCTCAAACATTTGGCTTATTTCCAGAGATACTTTCTAAGTCCTGCTGATCAGAGACAAATCCTGTTAAGAATTTAAACTATTATGACCCAGTGGGTAAAGCACTGGACTCTCAAGTATGAGGCCCTGAGTTTGATCCTCAGCATCACACATGACAGAGTGTGATCTGATCTCTGATCTACTTCACCCCCATAAGAGGATAAATAAATTTGTATAAAGGAGTTTAGGTTTTATCCCTTGATAGGGCACACTTTATTGAATCAATCAAGCCACAGAAAATAATTCTGGAACATAAGACAAAATATGGAAAAATCTTGGTTGTTTAGTGAAACCATAGTGTTATCGCCAGTCTTGAGCTGCAAGTGATCAATAAATATCCCCAGGGTAATGTTTCTGGAGACAGAACTGGGAAAATTACTTCTGGAGGGAGAGTTAGGTCTGCTTCTTCATTTCCTTTATACCACACATTGGACTGGTCTTGATAATAGCCTTGCTGTGGGAAGTCCCAAATATTGTGGAAGTATAGGTTTCACTTCATTTTCTTCAAAAGTCTCATCAGGGAAGGATCATGGTGGCATCATGGATGCCCAGAGTCACAGGAACAATAAGAATCATGAGTGTGGCTTGGGAGGTGGTTCAGTAGAAAAAAGTTAGACTCACAAGCATGAAATCTTGATTTCAATCCTAGGATTGACAGAGTTACACTCTAGCTCTCTCTTCTTTCTCCTTAACAGCTAAATAAATATTTAAATAATAATAATGAGAAGAGGTCTCCCGGATCAGCTAGGAATACCAAAGGAGACCACCTGGGACCGAAACAAGACAGGACTAGAACGACTTCAGGAACCCACCAAATCACCAGTGAGTGCAAACACCTGTGGCTGGTGGACAGAGAGGAGCCTAGGAAGAGATTAATTGGCTGGTAACAGTCTGGCAGTTTATCAGAGACACCACCTCCAGTCTGTTCCACCAACAAGGGGACACTGAAGGGAGGAGAGGACTCCACAGAGGCCAAGTGCAACTCTGAGTCTCCATTGCTACTGCCCTCAGAATCTGGAGCAGCAGCAGGGAGGGACACCAGCAGACAGAGATCTAACCAGTAAACTCAGGAGAAGATCTATACCTCAGTGGCATAGCTGTGGGGATGTGAAGTCTCTTTGCATAACCACTGGATATTTGCCACACCCTGCTTTATCTCTTGGTCAGGATTAAGCTAAGAAGCCTATTTATAATTTAAAAGCCCTCAGGCTCCCATAGCCTACAGGGAAGAAAAAGCACAAAAGACGCTTCTAAGACACTGAGCCAATCAGGGATTAAAATACTATTGAAACAACTGTTAACTTCCACCACTGTGAACCCTTTCATTACCTTACTTAGACACAAGTCAATCCAGGCAATAGTGATCAGTAATTGGAAAAGTACTGAGAAGGAACTCATAACATAATACATAAAATGGTTAAGCCGACAGGAAGATATATTGGAGAAATGAACCAGAACAAGAGTCTAGCTAAAAGCCCCCCAAAGGGTGAAGCACAAAATAATGAGTTCAACAACCAAACATTAGCTAAGGAAATAATAACAGGAGTGAGTAAAGGGTTTGAAAGAATTGTAATCAGAAATACAGGAACAATAGTTGAGACTATGGAAGAAAACATTTATTATCTCAAGGTTACTAGAGAGCTGAAAGCTGAAATAGCTGAGCTAAGAACACAAATAGCTGAACAAGCTAAAACAGTATCAGAATAGGGTAACAAAATAGATGAACTCCAGAAAACAGTAGAGGGCAGAGAGAATAAAATCAATGAGGCTGAAGATAGAATTAGCAAGATCAAGGATGAATTAGAGACAACTAAAAAAGAAGTAACAGATCTCAAAAAGAGATTAAGAGATACTGAAAACAACAACAGAGTACTATGGGATGACTTCAAAAAAAAAACAATATACATATTATTGGCTTACCAGAGGAAGAAAGAGAGGGAGAGGAAGAAAGCATTCTTTAGGCCATAGTAGCTGAAAACTTCTCTAGTCTAGACAACATCAAAGACATAAAGATTCAAGAAGCCCAGAGGGTCCCAAACAGAATTAACTCAGACTTAAAGACACCAAGACACATCATATTTAGAATGTACAGGAATAAGGATAAACAAAGGATCCTGAAGGCTCCAAGAGAAAAACAGAGTCACCTACAGAAAAAAACCTGTAAGATGAGCAGCAGACTTCTCCACAAAAACACTACAGGCCAGAAGAGAATGGCAAAATATCTATCGAGTGCTCAATGAGAAAGGCTTTCAACCAAGACTATTGTATCTTGCGAGACTGTTCATTAAGACTAGATGGAGGCATCAAAACCTTCTCAGACAAGCAACAGTTGAAGGAATCAACTACCACCAAGCCTGCCCTGAAAGAAGTTCTGAAAGGTCTCCTATAAACAGTCAGACGGCCATACATAGGCCATATATCAGAACACTCCAAAACTCTACAAGAATGCCGTTAAAATATCTTCAATCTTTGATATCAATAAATGTCAATGGCCTGAATTCACCTATTAAAAGGCACAGAGTAGGAAGATGGATCAGAAAACACAACCCAACACTGTGTTGTCTACAGGAAACCCACCTACCTCAACAAGACAAACACAGACTCAAAGTGAAATGATGGAAAACTATCATACAAGCCAATTTCCCACAAAAAGGGGCAGGAACAGCTATTCTCATATCTGACATGATAGACTTTAAAATAGATAAGATTAAAAAAGATAGGAATGGACTCTACTTAATGCTCAGAGGATCAGTCAATCAAGAAGACTTAACAATTATTAACATCTATGCACCCAATGAGAAGCCATCTAAATATATCAAACATCTACTGAAAGAGCTACAGCAATATATTAACAGCAATAGTAGGGGCTTCAACACCCCATTCTCTCAACTTGACAGATCATCCAGGCAGAAAATCGATAAAAACATAAGGGAGCCAAGTGAAGAGATAGATAAACTAGAACTATTGGACATTTTAGAGTCATTCATCCCAAGAAACTGGAATACACATTCTACTCAAATCCACATGGTCATTCTCAAGGATAGACCATATGTTAGGCCACAAAGACAACATCAGCAAATTCAAGAGCATTGAAATCATCCCAAGCATCTTCTCAGACCACAGTGGAATTAAACTAACACTTAACAATCAACAAAATATTAGTAACAGTGCCAAAATGTGGAAGCTCAACAGTACACTTCTTAACAATTTCTGGGTCAAAGAGGAAATCAAGGAAGAAATCAAAATGTTTCGAGAGTTCAATGAAAATGAAGACACAAGCTATCAAAATATTTGGGACACAGCTAAGGCAGTACTGAGAGGGAAGTTCATAGCCATGCAAGCACACATAAGGAAACAAGAAAAGGCACAAATAAACAGCCTGATTGCACATCTTAAAGAAGAAGAAGAACAAAGGAACCATAAAGCAACCAGAAGGACAGAAATCATTAAAGTTAGGGCAGAAATCAATAACATTGAAAATCAGAAAACCATAAAAAGATCAACGAAAGTAAATGTTGGTTCTTGCAAAGAGGGAACAAAATAGAAAAACCTTTAGCCAGACTCACAAAACAAAAAAGGGAGAAGACCTAAATAAATTGGATACTAAGTGAAAGAGGTGGTATCACAACAGACACCGCAGAAATTCAACATATCATGTGATGTTTCTATGAACAACTATATACCACCAAGCTAGAGAACCTGGAAGAAATGGACGATTTCCTAGATACCTATCAACTTCCAAAACTAAGTAAAGAGGAACTAGGTAACATGAACAGGCTCACCACAGTTAATGAAATTGAAACAGTTATCAAAAATCTCCCTAAAAATAAAAGTCCTAGACCAGATGGTTTTACAAATGAATTCTACAAAACCTTAAAGAAGAACTAATACATCTACTTTGAAAAGTCTTCCAGAAGATTGAAGACACTGGAATACTCCCTGCCAGCTTCTATGAAGCCAACATCACTCTGATACCAAAAGCAGACAGGGACAGAACCAAAAAAGAATACTATTGACCAATATCTCTGATGAACATAGATGGTAAAATACTGAACAAAATTCTAGCCATTCAGATACAGTCAAAAGATTGCTCATCATGACGAAGTGGGTTTTATCCCAGGCATGCAAGGTTGGTCTAATATACGTAAATGAGTCAAGATAATCCACCACTTCAATAATAGCAAGACCAAAAACCACATGGTCATATCAATAGATGCAGAGAAAGCATCTGAGAAAATACAACATCCCTTTAGGATCAAAACGCTACAAAAAATGGGAATAGATGGAAAACTCCTGAAGATAGTGGAGTCTATATAGAGCAAACCTATAGCCAACATCATACTCAATGGTGAAAAACTGGAAGCATTTCCCCTCAGACCAGGTACTAGAAAGGGCTGCCCACTATCACCATTACTATTAAACACAATGTTGGAAGTTCATGCCATAGCAATCAGGCAGGAGCAAGGAATTAAAGGGATACAGATTAGAAGAGAAGAAGTCAAACTCTCCCTATTTGCAGATGGCATGATAGTATACATAGAAAAACCTAAGGAATTCAGCAAGAAGCTTTTGGATATCATCAGGCAATACAGTAAGGTATCAGGCTACAAAATTAATTTTCAAAAGTCAGTGGCATTCCTCTATGCAAACGCTAACTTAGAAGAAGATGAAATACAGAAATAAATTCCTTTTACTATAGCAATAAAAATAATAAAATATCTAGGAGTAAACCTAACCAAAGAAGTGAAAGACTTGCATACTGAAAATTATGAGTCACTACTTAAGGAAACTGAAAAAGACACAAAGAAGTGGAAAGATAGTCCATGTTCATCGGTTTGAAGAATTAACATCATCAAAATGAATATACCACCCAGAGCCATATACTGATTTAATGCTATGCCCATCAAGATCCCAAGCACATTTTTTAGGAGAATAGAACAAATTCTACAAATGTTTATCTGGAACCAGAAAATACCTAGAATTGCCAAAACAATCTTGAGAAAAAAGAACTGGAGGCATTACACTCCCACATATCAAATGGTATTATAGGGACACTGTCATCAAAACTGCTTGGTACCATAACATGAATAGACATACTGACCAGTGGAATAGAACTGAGAGCCCAGCAGTGAGCCCCCACACCTACAGACATCTAATCTTTGACAAAGGTGTGCAGACTATTAAATGGGGAAAGCAGAGTCTCTTTAACAAATGGTGTTGGAAAAAATGGGTTGAAACATGCAGAAGAATGAAACTGAACCACTGTATTTCACCAAATACAAAAGTAAATTCCAAGTGGATCAAGGTCTTGGGTGTTAGACCACAAACTATCAGATACTTAGAGGAAAATATTGGCAGAACTCTTTTCCGCATAAATTTTAAAGACATTTTCAATGAAACAAATCCAATTACAAAGAAGACTAAGACAAGCATAAACCTATACTACATAAAATTAAAAAGCTTTTGCGCAGCCAAAGAAACCACTACCCAAACCAAGAGACCCCTCACAGAATGGAAGGAGATCTTTGCATGCCATACATCAAACAAGAGGCTAATAACCAGAATATATAAAGAACTTGCAAATCTCAACAACAAGACAACAAATAACCCCATCCTAAAATGGGGGGAGGACATGGATAGAATATTCACCACAGAAGAGATCCAAAAGGCCGAGAAACACATGAAAAAATGCTCCAAGTCTTTGGTTGTCAGAGAAATGCAAATAAAGACAACAATAAGATACCACTTCACTCCTGTGAGAATGTCATACATCTGAAAAGGTAACAGCAGCAAATGCTGGAGAGGGTGTGGGGTCAAAGGAACCCTCCTACACTGCTGATGGGAATGTCAATTGTTCCAACCTCTGTGGAGAACAGTCTGGAGAACTCTCAGAAGGCTAGAAATGGACCTGCCCTATGATCCTGCAATTCCTTTCTTGGGGATATATCCTAAGGAACCCAACATATCCATCCAAAAAGATCTGTGTACACATATTTTCTTGGCAGCACAATTTGTAATAGCCAAAACCTGGAAGCAACCCAGGTGTCCAACAACAGATGAGTAGCTGAGGAAGTTGTGGTATATATATATATATACAATGGAATACTACTCAGCTGTAAAAAATGGTGACTTCGCCATTTTCAGCCGATCTTGGATGGACCTTGAAAAATTCATGTTAAGTGAAATAAGTCATAAATGGAAGGATGAATATGGGATGATCTCACTCTCAGGCAGAAGTTGAAAAACAAGATCAGAAAAAAAAAAAAAACACAAGTAGAACCTGTAATGGAATTGGCATATCACACCAAAGTAAGACTCTGGGGTGGGTGGGTGGGGAGACTACACGTCCAAGAAGGATTCAGAAGACCTAGTGGGGGTTGTATTGTTATATGGAGAACTGGGTAATATTATGCATGTACAAACTATTGTATTTACTGTTGAATGTAAAACATTAATTCCCTAATAAAGAAATTTTTAAAAATATGAGAAGGAATAGGAGTCTTACACAGAGAGTGATATAACCACTGAATCAGGCTTCACATGCAGGACCACAAAAGTGACACCTACACTATACCAGAAAATGTGAAGGAATCCTAAAACTAAGTGATTAGGATGGACTAAAGCAAATCTCAGAGGCCTGAGGTGCCTCACCACTGGAAAGATGGCCTGTGAAGCTATTTGCATTTCATTCCATGTTTATTAAATGTTTATACCTGGCACTCTGCAGTGAATGGAATATGTACAGATCAAAGTATTTCATATAAATTAACTTTCCAGGCAACTGAAAGTTGATTTTCTTTATCTGAAAGTGCTATCTATGGAACATTTCTAATATGGCACTCATTACACAGTGTTTGAATTGCAGTCTTATTTCAGGGCTGCCAGATAAAATACATGACACCCAGAAAAAGACTGAATTTCAGATAAACACAAGCAATATTGGGGACATACTTGAACTAATACATTACTATTTGTTTATCTGAAATTCACACTTAACCGGGCATCTTCAACTTTATTTATTAAATTTGGCACCCTGCCATTATTACGTAGCACTGGGCTAGTAACAGTGATGCCTCAGGTGCAGTTAAGCCTTGGGCAAACTCATTGTTCTAACATTTCAGAACCTCAATGCTTTTGGGCTTTCGTAGTTTGGGGCTTTTTAAATTTCATAGTTTTTTTTTTTGTTTTTGTCTCTTGCTTTTTTTTTTTTTTTTTTAATTGCTACAAGAGTTATTGCTGGGGCTCAGTGACTGCACAAGGCATCTACCACATCCAACAGTCATTTTTCTTTCTTTTATTTCACAGGACTGAGAGAAATTTGAGAAGGGAAGCATGGATAGAGGGAGAGAGAGAGAGAGAGAGAGATTGACCTGTAGCACTATTCCACTACTCAGTGAGATTTTCTACATGCATGTTGCGACTAAGGGCTTAAAACCTGGTCCATATACATATGTGTGCTTAACCAGGTGTACCATCACCTGACCCCTACAGTTTCTTACTTTTCTTTTTTTTATTTTTATTTATTTATTTATTTTTTTCCCACCGCCCAATCTCCATATCCCACCCCCTCCCCTGATAGCTTTCCTATTCTCTATCCCTCTGGGAGCATGGACCCAGGTTCATTGAGGGTTGCAGAAGGTAGAAGGTCTGGCTTCTGGAATTGCTTCCCCGCTGAACATGGGCATTGACTGGTCGGTCCATACTCCCAGTCTGCCTCTCTCTTTCCCTAGTAGGGTGGGTCTCTGGGGAAGCTGAGCTCCAGGACACATTGGTGGGGTCTTCAATCCAGGGAAGTCTGGCTGGCATCCTGATGGCATCTGGAACCTGGTGACTGAAAAGAGAGCCAACATACAAAGCCAAACAAATTGTTGAGCAATCCTGGACCCAAAGCTTGGAAAAGTGGAGAGGAAGTATTAGGGAGGTACTCACTGCAAACTCTAGTGTACTTCTGCTTTCTTACTTTGGTGCCATACTCCAAACTCAGTCAATTTCTGCTTTGCGTTTCTACTTTTTTTTTTTTTTACATGCATAACATTCCCCAGATTCCCATGTAACAATACAACCCCCACTATTTAATTCATCATTTTTCATGGACCTGTATTCTCCCCACCCCAGAGTCTTTTACTATGGTGTAATACTCCAATTCCATTAGTTTCTTACTTTTCAATGAAATATATTTTGTTTGTGGTCATCAGTGTAAAGCATCTTCAACCTATGTTCTCTTTCCTTCTATTTAATACTTAAAAAATTAATTTCTTAAAAATACTTATTTTGGATAGAGACAAAGAGAAAATGAGAAAAAAAAAGTAGGAGATAGGGAGACACCTGCAACACTGTTGTTTCACCTTTCATGAAGCTTTCCACCTGCAGGTGGGAACCTAGGCCCTTGAGCATTGTAATGTATGCACTCAATCAGGTGTGCCACCATCCCGTCCCTATTTGATAGTATCTTTTAAATTGATTTGAGCTGGTAAATAACAACCCAAGATATGATTGATTTTTCTGTACAATAAGACTAAATCCTTTCTAAGGACACAGGGAAAACATATATATTTAGTTTGAATCATAGAGAGAGTGAGAGATACACAGAGAAAGACTAGAGCACTGCTCAGTTCTGGTTTATAGTGATGCTGGGGAGTGAACCTAGGACTTTAGAGCTTCTGGCATGACAGTCTTTTACATAATTATTATGCTGTCTCCTCACGACACGACATAGGTATTTTGAGGGTACATGTTTGAGAGAATTATACACATTTTAAAATAAGAACTTCATAAAGATTTATTTATGCTGTGGTTTTCCTCAGCTTAAGAGTAGCATGACTTATTCCCTTATATGAATAGTTCTTTCTGGAGAACTATACAAGTAGAAGTCAGCCTCTGGTGGAAATGAGGTTTAAGTTAGATATAAGAAAATTTGCAGTTGCAAGCAGAAATTGACTGAGTTTGGAGTATGGCACCAAAGTAAGAAAGCAGAAGTACACTAGAGTTTGCAGTGAGTACCTCCCTAATACTTCCTCTCTACTTTTCCAAGCTTTGGGTCCATGATTGCTCAACAATTTGTTTGGCTTTGTATGTTAACTCTCTTTTCAGTCACCAGGTTCCAGGTGTCATCAGGATGCCGGCCAGACTTCCCTGGATTGAAGACCCCACCAATATGTCCTGGAGCTCAGCTTCCCCAGAGACCCACCCTTCTAGGGAAAGAGAGAGGCAGACTGGGAGTATGGACTGACCAGTCAACGCCCATGTTCAGCGGGGAAGCAATTCCAGAAGCCAGACCTTCTACCTTCTGCAACCCACAATGACCCTGGGTCCATGCTCCCAGAGGGATAGAGAATGGGAAAGCTACTGGGGAGGGGGTGGGATATGGAGTTTGAGCAGTGGGAATTGTGTGGAGTTGTACCCCTCCTACCCTATGGTTTTGTTAATTAATCCTTTCTTAAAGAAAAAAAAACTTTAAAAAAAGAAAAAAAAAAAGAAAATTTGCAGTTGCATTTTTCACACTGGAACAAGACTTCTTGATACTGTTTCTAAAAATGTTGCAGATGACTAAGATGGGTACACATTTGACTTTAAGAGTTTACAAGTAGTCATATCTTGAAGTGGGGACTAGACTTAGGCCACCTCTTGAATATATGGTTCTGATCATTCTATAGTCTGTCCAGTCAACTAGAAAAAAGACATACAAAATATGGAAAATCAAAGTAAAAAAAAAAGAAAACAGTCAGCACCAGATCACCAATGGAAAAATAGTATATTCTCCAAATATGGCATCCTGACAGTTTCCAACCAGCCTGCAAATGTCTACTCTTCTCTGCTGCATTCATTTACAATTACACAAGATTTAAATATTTTTTGTTTTTTGTTTGCTCTGAATATAGATTTGAAGACATTGCTCAATTAACACTATTGCTTCCCAATGCTGAGCTTATGATTATTCAAACTCAGCATGCAAAATCAACAAACACCTTTCTACAGCTTACATATATACATTTGTCTTTATTTAGTATCAGATAAAATATTTCAGAAATGATTTATAGTACAAAGAGGATCTAGGCCAGGTAGTGGTGCACCTAGTTAATGCACATACTACTGTGCACAAGGAGTTGGGTTCAAGCCCTTGGTGGAAAACTTCATGATTGAAGCAGAGCTGCAGGTGTCTCTCTTTCTCCCTCTCCCTCCTTCTCAATTTTTGTCTCTATCTAATAATTAAGTAAATAAAACATTTATTTTATTATTTATTTTTTTCTTTTCCTCCAGGGTTATTGCTGGGCTCGGTGCCTGCACCGTGAATCCACCGCTCCTGAAGGCCATTTTTCCCCTTTTGTTGGCCTAGTTGTTGCAGCCTCGTTGCGGTTCTTATTGCCATTGTTGACGTTGCTTTGTTGTTGGATAGGACAGAGAGAAATGGAGAGAGGAGGGGAAGACAGAGAGAGAGGGGAGAGAAAGATAGACACCTGCAGACCTGCTTCACCGCCCGTAAAGCGACTCCCCTGCAGGTGGGGAGCCGGGGGCTCGAACCGGGATCCTTACGCCGGTCCCTGCGCTTTGCGCCACGTGCGCTTAACCCACTGCGCCACCGTCAGACTCCCTAATAAAACATGTTTTAAAAGGCTAAAATAGAGTTATGGAGATAGCATGATGGTTAGGGGCTGGGTGGTGGCACACCTGGTTGAGTGCATGTGTAACAATGCACAAGGACCTGGGTTCAAGCCCCCAGTCCCCACCTGCAGGGGGAAAGCTTCAAGACTGGTGAAGCAGTGCTGCAGGTGTCTCTGTTTCTCTCTATCACCCCTTTCCCTTTTAATTTCTGGGTGTTTCTATCCAATAAATAAATAAAGATAATAAAAAAATAGATATTGCATAATGCTTATAAAAAAAGACTTTTTTGCCTGAGGCACCAAAAGCCCCAGGATCAATCCCCAGCACCACCATAAGCCAGAGGTGAGCAGTGCTCTGATAAAAAAATATATATATATATATGTTGGTGTATTGCACCAAAGTAAAAGACTGGTGTGGGTGGAGGGGAGAGTACAGGTCCTGGAAAAGGATGATAGAGGACCTAGTGGAGGTTG
Source organism: Erinaceus europaeus (assembly GCF_950295315.1). Taxonomy (NCBI): domain Eukaryota; kingdom Metazoa; phylum Chordata; class Mammalia; order Eulipotyphla; family Erinaceidae; genus Erinaceus; species Erinaceus europaeus. The sequence continues at coordinate 34,987,650 of NC_080174.1, forward strand.
TATTGTTATGTGGAAAACTGAGAAATGTTATGCATGTAAAAACTATTGTATTTACTGTCCAATGTAAAACATTAATCACCCAATTAAAAAAAAAAAGACTGGGATGGGGGAGGGGGAGGGTTCAGGTCCTGGAACATGGTGGCAGAGGAGGACCTAGTGGGGGTTGTATTGTTACTTGGAAAAATGAGAAAAGTTACACATGTACAAATTACTGTATTTTACTGTTGACTGTAAACCATTAACCCCCCAATAAAGAAAAAAATAAAGAAGATATATATATATATATATATATATATATATATATATATATATATATATATATATATGTAATTTTAGAAAGGTCACTACTAAGAAAATCCTAACTCCTTGCTAAAGCAGTTTGATTTTCTTCCAAGGCCCCTAAAATTGTGTAAATCAGATGCTACTTTTGAGATTGTAGAAGAACTATTCTAAATAGTTCAAGTCTTTAAAACTTGTTATTGTGAGGGGCCAGGTGGTGGCACACCTGGTTAAGCACTCACATTACAATGAGCAAGGACCCAGGTTCAAGCCCCTGGTCCCCACCTGCAGAGGGGAAAGCTTCATGAGTGGTGAAGCAGGGCTGCAGGTGTCTCTCTGTCTCTCTCTCTCCCTCTCTCCCTTCCCAATTTCTCTGTCTGTATCCAATAATAAATAAAATAGAAATAAAATAAAAAAAAAACTTGTTATTGTGGTCCGGGAGATGGCACAGTGGATAAGGCATTGGACTCTCAAGCAAGAGGTCCTAAGTTCAATCCCTGGCAGCACATGTACCAGAGTGATGTCTGCTTCTTTCTCTCTCTCTTATCATTTCTCATGAATAAATAAATATATTCTTTTAAAAACTTGTTATTGACATTTTAGTCACAACCAGACAATTCTGGTCTCTATAGGTCATAGAACTCATTAACTATATTATATATTTATATTCACATGACCTGATTCAAGTTATCCCTGTGTTTAATATAGTTTTCTCTTGTTTTTTGATCCAAAAAGTGAAAAATCCACTTCTAAACTATTTTAAGACTTTTTCTTTATTTTTCTTCCACCCTAGAAAGGTTGCTATAATGTTTTAGTAATAGCTTGAGGGACAATGTTAAGTATGGGGTATGGGGACAAAAGGGTATTTTAAAAAGGTTTAATGAACATTTAATGACTATTTGTCAAAGTTGCAAGCTATTGGCATGGAGCTAACACACAGTAGCAGAGGCAGATTCATGAACAGAGTATATTACAGTGTGGTGAAAATAATGATGAAGATATCAGATATGTATCTATAAGAATCTATAAGGCTTATTCATCCTTGGGGCACTGATGGGAAGTTCCTTTAGAATTTAATACCTGGGATAAGTCTTAAAGAGCAAATTGTCAGCTTAGGTCTGGAGCAAAGAGCCTGAGCAAAACACACAGGAGTGAACAACAAAATGTCTACCTTGTCCCTCTTGGCTTTTAAACGGACATTGGTAGAAGGGAGGTTGCCCTTTTCCTGCCACTATGTAATCACAACAGAGAGCAGATATGCTGTGTAGTGGTGATCATGTGGACAATTATTATGACTAAAATGTCAAGTTTACCATATATCTCCACCACCTGTAAGTATAATTCTTTCCTTCTTTCTCCTTTCTTTTCTTTCTTTCATCTCTTTCTGTCTTTCATATCTCTTTTTCTGTCTTTCTTTCATATCTCTTTCTGTTTTTCTTTCTTCCTTCTTTCTTTCGTGTCTTAAATGATAACTACAGGGGCCAGGTAGTGGCACACCAGGTTTAACACACTTGTTACAGTGCGCAAGGACCCAGGTTCAAGCCCCTGGTCCCCGCCTGCAGGGAAAAAGCTTTGCGAGTGGTGAAGCAGAGCTGCAGGTGTCTCTTTGTTTCTCTCCCTCTCTGTCTTCCCCATTCCCACTTTATTTCTGGCTGTCTCTATCCGATAAATAAATACAATGATAAAAAAGGATAGTCACAATCCCTGCATATTCATTTCTTTGGGTTGCCATAGCAATGTACCTCAAATTGGTTGACTGAAACACCAGAAATTTGTCACCTATATATTATTCTGAGATCAAGTGATCACAAGAATTCAAGGCTTGGTTCTTTCTGTGTAGTTTGAGAATCGCTGACTTTCCTAACTTTATAGATTTATCACCTTTATGTGCATAGAGTGTGAGTTATGTTAGAGTAGAAACTCACCCCACTACAGATGGCCACATCTTTAGTAATTAACATTTTGAATGGGCGTGGAGATGGAGCACATGGTAGAGAGCACCTTATCATTAGGATCCCCAGTCTCAATGTGGAGGGGAAAAGCTTCATGAGTGGTAAAGCAGTGCCACAGTTACCTTTCTTCCTCTCTATTCCTCTCCACCCTGATTTCTTCCTGTCCTATCAAGTGAAATAAATGAAAGGAAAAAGAAAAAATAAAAAGGCCACTGGGAGCAGTGGATTCACTGTGCAGATATCAAGAGCAGTGATAATCTTGGTTGCAATAAAGTAAGTAAAAGAATAAAGTAAAATAATAGTTTTAAAAATCTGGAATTAATTATCAGTCACATTTTGAGCATTTCATATGTAAATTTTGAGGAGACATATTTCAACTCAAATTACTCTTCCTGTTTTTAATATTTATATTTTTATTTATGAGAGAGAGAAGGAGTGAAAGGACCGCCAGAGTATCACTCTAGCAAGAGATTGAACACAGGACCCTATGCTTGATAGTTCAATGCTTTATCCATTGTTCTACCTTCTGGGCTGCTTTTACTCCCTTTCTTACAAAATCATAACTTAGGGTCAAATCTAATTTTCAGAAGCTATTTATTAGAAGCATAATTGTATTTTTTCATGAGCTAAGCTTACTTTTTATAATTACATTATATATATATATTCCACTAACTTCATCACAAAACAGATTTCATGGAGTTTAGTAAAAATTTATCTATTAGGGTGCATGGGAAGGTAGTTTGACTGGCAGCATGTGGGACTCTCATGTCTGAGGTTCCCATTTCAGTCTCCAACACCACTGCAGTGGTACACTCACTTGTTTCTCTCTCTTCTCCTTTTCTCTGCTTCATGTGAAAGTCTCTCTCAAATTCATTCTGAAAGATAAAAGTTTTAAAATTACCAATTAAGTGTCATAATTAAGTTGATGTTTCATGAGGATCTATCTCTATTTTTGTTTTAACCAGAGCACTGCTCAGCTCTGGCATACAGTGGTATGAGGTTAAGCTTGTGATTTGGGAGTTTTCAGGTATGAAAGTCTTTTGCATAACCACTAAGCTATCTTTCCCTCTCCGTGTGGATCTTTCTCAAAAGATACTTTCTAAATAGTATAATAACTTTAATCAGTAGTTTTTTAAAAGTTGTATTTATTTATTGGATAGAGACAGGCAGAAATCGAGAGAGAAGGGGGTTATAGAGAAGGAGGGAGGGAGACAGAGAGAGACCTGCAGTCCCTGCAGTCCTGCTTCACCACTTGCAAACCACCCCTCCCACCCCCTGCAGGTGGGGACAGGGGGCTGGAATCCAGATCCTTGCGCATTGTAACATGTGCGCTGAACCAGGTGCTCCACGACCTGGCCCCAAATCAGTAGTTTTTGATAGTGTGATCAATACGTGTTATTGAGGTATTGAACAATTATATAATACAAAAATAAGTATACTGAGTTACCACTCCAAATTGGTATAAGAACTTGTGGACAAAGTAGTATCAAGCTTGTTACCTAACAACCAATAATAAGTATCCACTAGAAGCCATTATTTGACAAATATGAGTATTTGATAATGTTTATTAAAATAACTAGTTTTTTTCTTTTTTGGAGTGGTGATTGTTTCTATAGAATCAGACTAATGAGTTATCTATATAAATAATTTGGTAAGGCTCTATTTGATTATAAATTTAGGTGTTTGATTATAATAACTTTTAGCATTTCTCTGTACATCAAAATGGACCTCAAACCCATGACTTACTTACATTTTTTTTTTTTTTTTGCTTCCAGGGTTATCATTGGGGCTCCGTGCCAGCACTATGAACCCACTGCTACTAGTGGTCATTTTTTACATTTTATTGTATAGAACAAGGAAAAATCGAGAGGAGGGGAAGATAGAGGGGAGAGAAAGACACCTGCAGACCCGCTTTACTGCTTGTGAAGTGATCCCCCTGCAGGTGGGTGACCTATCTTGATTTAATTTTTATCATTCATAAGATACCCGTCCAGCTCTCAACAGAATAGTTTCCGTTATCACTCAATATGCTAAGCAATATGAGTTTATGTATCATTTATTTATTTATTTTTTATTTTTTAAATATTTATTAATGAGAGGGATAGGAGGAGAGTGAGAAAGAACCAGATTATCACTCTGGTACATGTGCTGCCTGGGATTGAACTCAGGACCCCATGCTTGAGAATCCAACACTTTATCCACTGCGCCACCTCCCGGACCACAGTATCATTTATTTTTTAATGCAAGGTTTTTATCTTATCATTTTAATTCTCTTAATGAGTGAGTCACCGAGAGAAAAATGGATTTATGGTGGTGCAAGGGATTGAACCTGGGACCTCAGAGCCTCAGGCATTAAAGTCCTGCATAGTCACTATGCTATTTCCCCAACCCAGGGTACTGTGTTATCACTTGAATCATACAAGGTAAATAAAGCTAGGTTTGCAGAGTTTGATAACTGAACACAAGAAGCTATCTGAGAAGGGCAAAGCAGGGAGTTCAGTCAAGAACACTACAATCACATACTATTACTGCTGCTCGAAATACTAAATAGATTTCATACACTTATTATTTCTAAGCGCCTCGACGTGACATTTTGTCTCTGGAACTCTGATTACCGAAATTAATGTGTCTCGAGCTGTTAGATTGACTTAGTTCTGTTTCTCGGTTGTTAAATTACTGTGGAAGAAGTATCAGGACAAGTATGTCCTCGGTTTTGAAGGTCTCTTTCCTGTTTATTAAGTCTGTTTCCCCACTGGTTCGCTTCCCTTTTCTCCATTCTCTCAAAGCCTTTCCTTTTTCTTCTTTTGCTTAGTTCCTTTTACACTCAAGCTCTGTAGGGGATTTAAATTCCAACCCGGAACTTGGAGTCGTGCGCCGCGAATGACGGGAATCGTAGTTTTAGTGACCCCTTTCTAACCGCCTCTTACGCTGGGGTCTCTCCGTAGTAAAACACTCTAACTCCCAGAATGCACCATTCGGGCGTGTGCTCGTGTGCGCACGCGCCCTGAGGCCGCAGGATTTGAATCGGCGGCGTTGTTATTGACGCCATATTGGGGCCAGCGGCGGGTAGAAGAGTCCTACAGTGGCAGAGGAAGCGGCTGGACGTGTTCGCCTGCGGTCCTCCTGTTACCGGCATCTCGCAATCCCTCTGCATCGACCGCCGCTCTCCAGCTTCCGTGCCAACTCGGGCATTAGGACCCGCGCTCCTGTCTCACACCTTGCCGGGCTGGTCTCGACTTTCGAAGGGAGCCGGTGCGGCGCAAAGCTCTGACGGACGGCGGGGGCGGCCGGAGCCTTTTCCCCAGGGAGCCGCGCCTGAGGAGGCGGAAGAGCCCCCCCTGACGCGGCCGGCGTTTGCTGCCGCCTCGGCCCCTCCCGCGCTCGTCCGGACCGCCCCCCCCCCCCCCCAGGCCACTGCCCCTGCCGCGGAGGCGGCGGCGGCGGCGGCGGCGGCGGCGGCCCCTCTTGCCCACCGGCGCTCCGCCACTCGCCTCTCGGCTCCGGAACCCGTCGGTTAGGCTCCCTTCGAGTCCCCGCTTGCCCCCCTTCCCTCCCGTCGCCCCCTCTCCCCGACCCCGCCCGAGCCCGGCACCTCGACCTCCCCCGGCCATGGCGTGCGGAGCGACTCTGAAAAGGACTCTGGATTTCGACCCGCTGCTGAGCCCGGCGTCCCCGAAACGGCGGCGATGTGCGCCATTGTCGGCGCTCACCTCGGCCGCCGCCTCCCCGTCGTCTGCGACAGCGGCCACCGCCGCCTCCTTCTCGGCCGCCGCCGCCTCGCCGCAGAAGTATCTCCGCATGGAGCCTTCGCCCTTCGGCGACGTGTCCTCCCGCCTCACCACAGGTCAGAGCCGGACCCCGAGGCCGGCGGGCCGGGCCGGGGAGCCGGGGGGGCCGGGGAGCCCGGGCGGTCCCCGCTCTTGGCAAAGTCGTCGGGCCGCCGCGTTTCTTGGACTTTGAGGTCCTGCTGCCTCGGATACACAATGGAGACGGCGGGGTGTCCGTGGGGGTGGCGGGGCGAGGGGGACCCCGGGGGTGGGTCGGGCCGGGGGCGGGAAGAGAAAAAGCCTTTTCTTTGGGGCCGGGAGGCTGGGATTGAATGTTTCCGTAGTCCGGAGACTCCTGGCGGAAACGATTCGAAAGGGCGATGTTATTGATAAATGTAGGCGAGCCCGGAGCCCCGTTTCCCCCGAAGCTCGGTGTCGGTTTCCCGGGATCGGTGGCTCTCAGTTCGGGGTGAAGGGCGGGTGGCCGGAGGCGAGGCTGCGGCCACCCCTTCTCCCGGTCGACATGGCCAGTTCGGTGCCGGGGCGGGGGGCGGGGGGCGGGGGGCGGTGTCGCCCGGCGAGACGGAGGCCTGTCATTAATCACCCGCGGGAACGCCACTTGGCTGAGTCAAGACCTGTTTCCCGAGCGGGGTCAAACAACAAAGAGAATGCTCTCCGGGAGCACCGAAACGCGGCCGCCCCGTACATCTAGACCTCGGAGCACTTGAACTTGCAAGGCGAAAAGCAAATTGTGGTGAACACCGGGAGTGGCTCACTACTTTTGTCACTTTTGGTTGGGGAAGGCTTTATGTCGACCCGACCAAAGTATGCTGGGAGGAAACAGCCAAAACTTGGAGATAATAAAGGCGGAAAAAAGTCGTGGTATCAGGACTCCAGAGAAGTTCAGACCCTTCTTGCTTTCCGTCTTGAAACATTTCCTGAACGTGGTTGGGTGGGGGAGTGAGTGCCTTCGGTTGCTTCGTACTGCTTGTGCGTGGCCGCTTTTACTCTTGACAATTCTGATGGGCCCCTGGCAGTGTTGGGATGGGCTTTTGTGGCGTTGAAGTGCTAATTTGTTTCCATTGTGTAGTATACGAAGGTTTCCTGTGTGAACCTTTGGTATAGGGGTGTAGACAAAGTCTTGATAAACATTTCGCTGTTAGTTTTTTAAAAAAGTCTGGACAGTATGTACGTCTGTATTTATATGTTTGGTGATTTACATTTGGAAGAGATCATTTAGGTCGCCGTCCCCCCCCCAACCCCCCCCCCGTCAGATTTTTAAAAATTCTCACCCAAATGTACAGGAAGTCCTTCAAACTAACTGGGCTTTCGTTTTTGCTATTAGTAGTTGATCTCACATTGGATATACTACTTTTGAGGGTTAGCAAGTTTTCAGAGCAATTTCAAGTTTTGCCTGATCTCCCGGAAACTGTCTTCGACCTCAAGGCATCCGTTGATAGAGTATGTACGGTATGTGCTGGCCTTAAAAAAAATGTTAATGCATTTCCGGTAATTAACATTTTTAATTTGTCTATTTACATGATTTCATGGAACCCTAACTAAAGCCACTTAAAAATAGCACTAGCTAACCAGCGGTAACTTTCAGGTCAGGGTTTGAGTTCATACAGTGTAATGTTTGATTGTTAAAGTGTATTTCAATGTTAAAATAATCGAGTATAGAGGGTGAAGTCCACCCAGGGACTACACTTTTTCTCATTATAAAGGGAAGTTGTACAGAATTGTGACATTTCATTGATAGATTTGTAGCTCTGCGTTATTCCAAATTTCAGTTGCCTACAGTAGTAAAATGAAATTACCGGACTTGTTTAAGCCTCTGACTCAAATGAACCATTTCCAAAGTGCTGCTATACATTATTATATTCGTGGTGTTTTTGACAACTACTATCGAAGGTTGATCATGTATTGAACCTCTAAAATCACACTGTTGGTTTTTGTTGAGTCTAGTTAGCTAAATCAGTTGATTTGGATAGTAATATGAAAAGCTTACTTGGGAAAAGCAGCTAAACTTGCAAAAGTTTTTAATTATTACATTATACACCCTCTTTTAAAAATCTTGATTGCCATTGACATTCTACATATAATTTAATTTGAGTTTGTGTTTGACATGACCAGTTTTTGGTTTGTTCCTGCTTGTTCTTTGTAATAGTGTTGTGTAACTATCAAGAGCTCACTAGTTTTTGTATTCTTGTTTTAATGGTAATGATTGTTAAACTTTGCAACAATGAATGTTCTTGAGTCTGGAGTTTCAGACCACACTGGCCATCCTGACACATGGAAGAATGAATATTCTTATATTTATTCAGCCCAAGTAGCTAGGATTGGACATTGAAAGTGATTTACCAAATTGATTGACTAGGCTCTATGAGACTTGTTTTCACTTCTTTAAGCTCAAATTTAATTTAAATATAGAACTAGAGTACTAAGGCAAAATTTTTTCAGAGTATGTATAGGATTTATATTTATTTCATCATTGTTCTTTAGATATTTATATCTTGCCTCTTGGTGAGTAGTAGCTTAAGTCTTGTCATTGGTGTTAAAAAAAAAAAAAACTTGGTTTTTTTTAAACCCTTCTTATTAGTTTAGGCATCCCAAAGAGGTCATTCCAAAGTTTTAACTTGACAGCTATTACATAAATTACTTTTTCAGGCTCTTACACTTTAGTACTAGGAAGAAGAAAAGAAAGAGACACAAGAAAGCAAAGTGTATTGTTCATCTCAAGCTGCAACTGCAGAGTTGTGGTTGTGGAAAGTTTATTTTCTCAAAGTTTAAGTGTTCACTCTAGTAAACTAGCTTGCCTGCCCCTCATCTAAGGTGAGGGGCAGTGAGGAGTCTAACACTCCTTTGTAATACTGGATATGGAAAAGGAAAAGTGAAGATAAGTGGAGCGGAGAAATGTATTGATGGTAGATTA